>NC_054876.1:810172-977672 GCF_018320785.1 Cheilinus undulatus
CACCACCACCACCACCACCAATCCCACCACCACCACCCACCACCACCACCACCACCCCACCACCACCAATCCCACGCCACCACCACCACCACCACCCCTACTCCCACCACCACCACCACTCTACCACTACCCCACTCTACCCCACCACCACTGCTACCACCACCACCACCACTACCACCACCACCACCACCCCACTCACCACCACCCCACCACCACCAATAATCCCATTGCACCACCCCACTACCACCACCCACCACCACCACTACCACCACACTACCACCACCACCCCACCACCACCCCACCACTCCCACCACCAATCCAACCACCACCACCCCACCACCACCACTACCACCACTCACCACCCCTAACCACTACTAATACTACTACCCTACCATTCCCACTAACACCCTCCCACTACCACTACCACTACTACCCCACCACCACTACTAATACTCACAACCACTAATACCACTACCACCACCACTACACTAACACCACTGCTACCACCACCACCACCACCACCACCACCACCATAACCACCCACCACCACCCCACCACCACCCACCATAACCACCACTAATAAATACCACTACCACTACCCACTACCACCCTCCTCCTCCCACTACTACCACTACCACCACTACCACCACCACTACCACCACCACTACCACTGCTACCACTACCAACCACTACAACCACCCCACCACCACCACCACTACCCCACCACCACCACCCCACTACCACCCCACCACCACCACCACCACCACCCCACCACTCCCACTCCCACCACCACTACCACTACCAATACCACCACCACCACCCCACTCCTACCACTACTGCCACCACCCTACTAACTACCACTACTACCACTACTGCTACTACCCCACCCTCCCACCTCCCCTAATACTACAACCACTACCACTACTACTACTACCACTACCACAACCACTACCACCACCCCACCACTACCACTCACTCCCACCACCCCACCACTACCACCACCCTACCACCCCACCACACCACCACCACCCCACCACCACTACCACCACCGCTACACCACTACCACCACTAATCCCACTAC
Organism: Cheilinus undulatus; assembly: GCF_018320785.1. Lineage (NCBI taxonomy): Eukaryota > Metazoa > Chordata > Actinopteri > Labriformes > Labridae > Cheilinus > Cheilinus undulatus. The sequence continues at coordinate 811,254 of NC_054876.1, forward strand.
CACTACCACTACCACCCCACCACCACTGCCACCACTACCACTCCACCACCACCACCACCACTACCACCACCACTACTACCACCACCACCCCACCACCCCACCACCACCCCACCACCACCGCACCACCACCACTCCACCACCGCCAGCACCACCACCACCACCACCCCACCACCACCACCAATCCCACCAATCCCACCACCACCGCCACCACCACCACTCCACCACCACCACCACTACTACTACTACCCCACCACCACTACCACCCCACCACCCCACCACACTCCACCACTACCACTCCACCACCACACCACCACCACTACCACCCCACCCACCACCACCCCACCACCACCACCTAACCACCACCACCACCACCCCACCACCACCACCCACCGCCACCACCCACCACACCCCACCACCACCACCCCACCACACCACCACCACCACCACCACCCACCACCACCACCCCACCGCCACCACCACCACCACTACCACTCTCCCACCACCACCACTACCACTACTACCCCACTCACCCCACCACCACTCACTACCACTACCACCCACCACCACCACCACTACCACCCCACTGCCACTACCACTCCCACCACCACCACCACCACTAATTCCACCACCACCACCACCACCACCGCCACTACCACCACCACCACCGCTCACCACCACCACTCACCACCACCACCACCAATCCCACCAATCCCACCACCACCGCCACCACCACCACTCCACCACCGCCACACCACCACCACCACCAACCCACCACCACCACCACCACCACCAATACCACCACCACCACCACCACCACCACCACCACACCACTACCATCACCACCACCACCACCACCACCACTACCACCACCACCACCACTACTACCACCACTACTACTACCACCACCACACACCACCACCACTACACTAATCCACCACTACCACTACTACCACCACCACTACTACCACCACCACCACCACCACTACCACCACCACCACCACCACCACACCACCACCACCACCACCACCACCCAATAATACCACCACCACCACCACTACCACCACTCACCACTACCACTACTACCACCCCACCACCACACTACCACCCACCACCACCACCACCACCACACCACCACCACCACCACCACCACTACACTACTACCACCACCACTACCACTAATACCACCCACCACCACCACACCACACACTACCACCACCCCACCACACTCCCACTACACCACCACCACCACCACCACCACCACCACCAATACCACCACCACCCACCACTACCACCACCAATACTCCACTAATACCACTCCACTACCACTACCACCACCACTACACCACTCACCACCACTACCACTACTACTACTACAACCACTACTACCACTACCATGACTACTACCACCACCACCACCACTACTACTACTACTACTACCACTACCACCACTACTACCACCAATACCACCACCACCCACCACCCACCACTACCCACCACTACCACCACCACTACCACCACCACCCTACTACTACCACCACCAATACTACCAATACTACCACTACCCACCACCACCACTAATACCACTAATACCACCACTACTACTACAACTACTACCACTACCACCACCACCACCACTACCCACTGCCACCACCACCACCACCACCCCACCCACCACTACCACCACTACCACTACCACCACTACCACCTACCACCACTGCCACCACTACCACTACCACTACACCACTACTACCACTACCACCACCACTACCCACCACCACCCCACCACTCACCACCACCACTACCACCACTACCACTACCACCACCCACTACCACCACCACACACTACCACCACCACTACTACCACTACCACCACTACCACCACCCCACCACTACAACCACCACACCACCCCACCACAATACTCAACCACTACCACCATTACCACCACTACACCACTACCACTCCTCCCTCCACTCCCACTCCTCACTCCTCCTCACTACCACTACCACCACTACCTACTACCTACCAATACCACTACACTACTACTACTACCACTACTCCACCACTACCCTACTCACTACCACTACCTCCACACTACCCACTCCCACCCCTCCCCAATACCACAACCACACTACTACTACTACCACTACTTCCACTACTACTACCACTACTACTACCACTACCACTACACTGCTCACCACCACACTACTACTACCACTACCACCGCCACCACCACCACCCCACTCACCACTACCACCCCACCACCACCACCACCCACCACTACCCCACCACCACCTACCACCACCCCACCACCACCACTACCACCACCAGCACCACCACCACCACCACCCCACCACCACCACCACCCCACCACCCCACCACCACCGCCACCACCACCACCCACCACCGCCACCACCACCACCCACCACCGCCACCACCACCACCAACCACCACCACCACCACCACTACCCACCACCCACCACCACCCACCACCACCACCACCACCACTGCCACCACCACCACTCCACCGCTAGCACCACCACCACCACCACCACCACCACCAACCCACCACCCCACCACCACCGCCACTACCACTCCACCACCGCTAGCACCACCACCACCACCACCAATCCACCACCACCACCACCCCACCACCCACCACCACTCCCACCACCACCACCCACCACTAGCACCACCACCACCACCACCCACCCCACCACCACCCCACCACCACCACCAACCACCGCCACCACCACCACTAACCACCACCACCACCACCCACCACCACCACCAATCCACCGCCACCACCACCACCCCACCACCACTCACCACCACCACCACCACTAACCACCACCACCACCCACTCCACCACTACCACCACCACTCACTCCCACCACCACCACCACTACCACCACCCCACTCACCACCACCACCCACCACCACCACCACTGCCACCACCACTACCACCACCACCACTCACCACTAATCCCACCACCACCACCCCAATCCCACCACCACTCCCACTCACCACCACCACCACTACCACTACCACCACACTACCACTACCACCACCACCCCACTAATACCACTACCCAACCACTACCACCCCACCACCACTACCACTACCACCAATCTAACCACCCTACTAATACTACCAACTACCACTAATACCCTCCCACTACCACTACCACTACACACCACCACCACCAATACTACAACCACCACCACTACTACTACTACTACTACTACTAATACCACTGCCACTACCACCACTACTACCACTGCTACCACCCAACCACCCTACTACTACCCACTACCACTCACTAAAACCACCCTACTAATACCACTACCCCACTACTCCCACTACCACCCTCCCACTCCCACTACTACTACTACTACACCACTACTACTACCTACCACTACACCACCACTGCCACCACTACTACCACCACTACAACCACCCACTAATACCACTACCACCACCACCACCCCACCACCACCCCACCACTGCCACCACTACCACTAACCACCACCACCACCACCACCAATACCACCCCACCACCACCCCACCACCCCACCACCACCCATCACCACCACTCCACTACCGCTACACCACCACTACCACCACCCCACCACCATACCACCCCACCACCACTCACCACCACCACCCACCACCGCCACCACCACCACTACCACCACCACCATACTACCACCCCACTAACCCACCACCACCACCACCACTGCTACCACCACCACTACCACCACCACTACCACCACCACCACTGCCACCACCACTACCCCACTCACCACTAATACCACCACTACTCACTACCCACTCCACCACTACTCTAACCACCACCACTCCACCACTACCCACTCTACCACCCCACCACCACCACTACTACTACCAACCACCACTACCACTACCACCACTCTACCACCACTGCTGCCACTACTACTACTACCACTACTCCCACCCCTCCCACACTCACAACCACCACTACCACCACCACTACCACTCCACTACCACCACCCACCACCATCCCACCACCACCACCACTGCTACTAATCCCACCACCCACCACCACCACTCACCCACCACTACCACCACCACCACTGCCACCACCCACCACCCACCACCACCACACCACTGCCACCACCCCACCAACCACCACCACTGCCACCACCCCACTACCCACTGTTACCACCGCCACCACTCCACCACTCCACCACCACTACCACTGCCACCACTCCCACTACAACCCCACTGCCACCCCACCTCCACCACCATGCTAATACCACTGCCACACCCAACTCTGTACTAATACCACTCACCCTACTCCCACCACTACTCCCACTACAACCACTAATCTCACTACCACTACTACCCCACCACCCCACTGCTACCACCACTACCACTACCACCACCACCTACCACTACTGCCACTACCACCACTACTACCACCCCACCCATTGCCACTACTACCACCACTACTACTACCCACTACACCACCAATCCCACTACCACTACTACCACTACCACTACCACCACCACCACCCACTACCACTACCACCACCGACCCAACGACTACACCTACCACTACAACCACCACTACCCCACCCTTCCCATTGCTACCACCACCACCCCACTCCCACTACTACTACAACCACTACCCAACCACTACCACCACCACTACTACCACTGCCACCACTGCTACCACTACCACTGCTACCACCCCACCACCCCACTACCACTGCCACTGCTCTACCACTACCACTCTACCACTCTACCACTCCCACACCACTACTACACTGCCACCACTCACTACAACCCCACTGCCACTACCCTCCCACTACCATGCTAATACTCACTGCACCATCCAACCTGTCGACTACACCACACCCTACTCTCCCACTACTACCTACTACAACCACTAATCTCACTACTACTACCACCCACTACCCCACTGCTAATACTAATACTACTACCCCACTACCCACTACCACTGCTACTACTACCACTACTACCACCCACCCCATTGCTACTACCACTACCACTACCACTACCACTACCACCACCACCACCACCACTACCACCACTACCACCACTACCACCACTACCACTCACTACCACCACTACCATCCGACCCAACGACCACCACTACCACTACAACCACTACCACTACCCACTACCACCCTTCCCATTGCTACTCACCACCACCCCACCCTACCACTACTACAACCACTACTCCCAATCCAACCACTACCACTACTACTACTACTACTACCACCGCCACCACTGCTACTACCACCACTGCTACTACCACTACCCACTACCACTGCCACTGCCCACCACTACCACTCTACCACTCTACCACCACTGTTACACCACCGCTGCCACTACCACCCCACCCTCCCACCACCACCACTACCACTACCACCACCACCACCACTGCACCACCACCACCCACTACCCCACCACCACCACCCCACCACCGCCACCACCACCACCTAACTCCCACCACTCTGCCACCACCCCACTACCACCACCACCACCGCCACCAATCCCACCACCACCACCACGACCACCACTACCACTACCACTACCACTGCTAGCCCACCACCACTACCCTCCCACTACCACCACCACCACCACCCACCATTACCACTACCACTAATCCCATTGCCACTACCACCACTCTAATCTAACCACTACCACTACCACCCCACCACTACCACCACCACCCACCCACCACCACCACTCCACCACTCACCACCACTGCCACTACCACTGCCACCACCACCCCACCCCACCACTACCACTACCACCACCACCACCACCACCACTGCCACCACCACCACCACTACCACCCCAATCCCATTGCCACCACCACTTCACCACTACCACTACCCCACCACCACCACCACCATCCCACCACTACCACCACCACCACTCACCACCACCACCACCACTAATCCCAATCCCACCCCACCACTAATCCGACCCAACGACCACCCCACTAGCACCACAACCACTACCACCACCCCACTACCCACCCTTCCCATTGCTACCACCACCACTCCCACTCCCACTACTACCACAACCACTACCCCAATCTAACCACTACTACTACTACTACTACTACCACTACCACTGCCACCACTGCTACTACTACCACTGCCACTACTCCCACTCCCACCACCACTGCCACTGCCCTACCACCACTACTTCTACCACTCTACCACTCCCACCACCACTACTGCCACACCACTCTACCACAACCCCACTGCCACCCCACCCTCCCACCACTCATGCTACTCACTCACGCACATCCAACCTGTCGACTAATACTACCACCCCACTTCTCCCCACTACCACCCCTACTACAACCACTACCCCACTACCCCACTACAACCCCACCACTCCCACTGCCACTACTACTCTACCACTCCCACTACCCCACTACCACTGCTACTACCACTACCACTACCACTCCCAATCCCATTGCCACCACCACTAATCCCACCACCACCACCACCCCACCACCACCACCACCCCACCACTACCACTACCACCACCACTACCACTCCCACCACTACCACTCCCAATCCCACCACCACCACCATCCGACCCAACGACCACCCCACCACCACCACAACCACTACCACTACCCACCACCCCACCCTTCCCATTGCTACCACCACCACCAACTCCCACCACTACCACTACAACCACTACTCCCACTAACCACTACCACCACCACCACTACCACCACCACCGCCACCACCACTACCACTACCACTGCCACCACCCTACCACCACCACTACCACTGCCACTGTCTCACCACCACCACTCCACCACTCCACCACCACTGTCACTACCACTGCTGCCACCACCACCCCACCTCCCACCACCACCACTCCACCACCACCACTACCACCACCACTGCCACCACCACCACTCCACTACCCACCACCACCACCCCCACCACTGCCACCACCACCACTCTAACTCCACCACTCTGCCACCACCCCACCACCACCACCACCACCACCACTAATCCCACCACCCCACCACCACGACTCCACCACCACCACCACTACACCACCACCGCTAGCACCCCACCACCACCACCCCTCCCATTGCCACCACCACCACCCCACCCCACCCACTACCACTACCACCACACCCAATCCCCATTGCCACCACTACCATCCTAATTCCAACCACCACCCCACTACCACCCTACCACTACCACCACCACTACCCCACCCCACCACCACTACTCTACCACTCCACTACCACTGTCACTACCACTGCGCTACCACCACCACCCTCCCACTACCACTGCTTCCACCACCACCACCACCACCACCACCACTGCCACCACCACCACTCCACCACCCCACCACCACCACCCCACCACTGCCACCACCACCACCCAACCCCACCACTCTGGCCACCACCCCACCACCACCACCACCACTGCCACCACCCACCACCACCACCACCACCACCACCACCACCACCACTACCACCACCACTGCCACCACTGCCACCACCACCACCCCACCACCACCACCACTGCCACTGTCTCACCATCCCCACCACCACTACCACCACTGCCACCAATCCCACCACCCACCACCACCACCACCACCACCACCAATCCACCACCACCACCACCGCCACCGTCCCACCACCCCACCACCACCACTCCACCACCACCACCACCACCACCACCACCACCGCCACCACTGCCACCACCACCACCACCACCAATCCCACCACCACCACCACCACCGCCACCACCCACCACCACCACCACCACCACCACCACCACCACCACCACCACCACCACCACCACCACCACCACTAATCCCACCACCCACCACCACCAATCCCACCACCCCACCACCACCACTCCACCACCACCACCACCACCACCACCACCACCACCACCACCCACCACCACCACCACCACATCCCACCACCACCACCACCACACCACCACCACCACCACCACCACCACCACCCACACCACCACTACCACCCACCACCACCACCACCACCACCACCACCACCACCACCACCACCACCACCACCACCCACCACCACCACCCACCACCCCACCACCACCACCACCACCACCACCACCACAACCACCACCACCACTACCACCACCACCACCACCACCACCACCACTATCCCACCACTCCCACCACCACCACCCCACCACCATTACCACCACCACCACCCCCACCACCACCACTGCCACCACCACCACCCCACCACCACCACCACTACCACCACCATACCCTCCTCCTCCTCCTTCTTCCACCACTACCACCACTACCACTCTACCACTCCACTAATCCACCACCACCACTCCACCACTCCCACCACCACCACCACCACCACCGCCACCACCCCACCACTCCACTCCCACCACCACCACCACCACCACCACCCCACCACCATTACTACTACCACTACCCCACTACTACCACTACCACCACCACCACCCTACCACTACCACTACTACTACCACCCCACCCCTCCTCCTCCTCTTCACTACCACTACCACTACTACCACTACCACTCTACCACTCACCACCCCACCACTCCACTCCCACTACCACCACCACTACTACTACTACCACTACCACTACTACTACCACCCCTTCCACTACTTGTACCACTCCACTCCCACTACCACCACTACTACTACTCTACCACTTCACAGATCGATCTGGCCGTGGTTACTGTGAGCACTGAACTGTGACGGCCATACTGTGACGGTATGGGATGAATACAAATACCGTTACAGCCCTATCTGGTATGTATGAGCTAGTTCTAAAAGTACTGACACTAAACGCTGACTAAATCAGAACAGACTTAGTCTCTGACACATGCAGTGGTTGATGTAACCAGGCTGGTCTGGGACCGTGGACCTTTTTGCTCTGTTTGGCCACTTTTAAACCTTTTTATTTTGCCTGTTTTCGCATCTTTCACCCAGCTTGCCACTCTTGCCTATTTTTTCTGCTGTTCGCTCTTTTTCACAGAGAGCGTAACGCTTTAAGGAAAGTACATTGTGCATTCTGGTATTTCCACCATGGTTTGTGCTATCAGAAAAATTCTAACAGTTTCTGAAAACTACATCAACTTGGTGACAACAACTTTGTCACCACTTTTTTAACCCTTTGACTACTTTTTCTGGCATTTTTGCTGCTTTTTCCCCACTTTTGAATTATTTCAGTTCCTTCTACATTATGTCCTGGCAGCCTGACGTTTGTGCACATGGTGGCTCGGCTAAGAAGTCTGGCTTTATTATCCATAGGTTTAGATCAGTGAGGCTGTCCCCCTGAGATCATAAATAAATAAATACATAAAATTCATTTTTTTTTTCTTTGATAATAGTGGTTATTCAGGTTAAATATGATTATCACAGCTTTATAATGGGCCATGATTCTGCTGACCTCCACGGGCCCCCCCCCCCAATTTGGCTGGGCCTCACAAAGCTCTCCCCTTATGGGCAGCCTGGGCTCTGGGATGCAGTCAGAATCATCCTCCTCATCATCAGCCTGTCGATTATCTGACCAATGCTCTGTTGTTGCTTACCACCAGGGCGTTACCACAGGACTCCAGCGTGGCCAGGCTGATGCTGAAGATGACCACGGTAGGAAAGGTGTTGTTGTTGATGAACCCGCGGCAGTGGGCGTCTCCATGGCGACCGTTGAGGGCCAGGTCAGCGTCAGTGTAGCCAGAAAAGAGGACAGGGCAGAAATTAATCTTGAGGGTGATGGTCTGCACTCCACAGTATACGCTGATATCCCGCTCCGCTGTAAGCAAGCACACCCCAACACGGCGACCACACACACACACACACACGCACACCCACCCACACACACACAGTGTGTCACACAGTGAGTCAATGTGGGGAAAAAATCAGAAATCTTTGAAGCTGTGTCTGACTAAATACTAAACATGAATAAAATTTCCAGTGAGGCTCAAACAGAAGCTCGAGGTGAGAGTTCCTTACCTGGGAAGCGGCTGTGAAAGTTGCCATCACAGTTGTATCCATTGAACTGAGCTCTGACTGCCATTGCCTTAATAAAAATTAAAAGGATCAAAAAAGTTTGTTCCATTTCAGCACCTGGAAGAGAGCGAGGCATCACACATCATTAAACTCTAGCCTGCATGTGTAACCTGCAGAATATGACTTTCAAAGATGTTTTAATCTAAACTATTCTTCTGCAGCAGGCCTTAATAATTCAAGAAATTGTGGAGCATCATTTTAAGGCTGGTAATAGTTCATCTTTGTCTGAATATCTTTAAATAACTTTGACCTGGGTGACTGAGCACCTTGGACATTCCCTCTTTAGAACCCTGTCAAAGTCACATTAAAGTGGCTTTGCTAGATTTGGCATCGGAGAAATAAAACTGCCTTATCTTCTCCTACAAATCTCATTGTCCTTTGAAAACCTCTTATCACATAATTGTGGTCATTTTCAGGTAGAGACTCAGTCTGGAGGAAACGGCTAGATTGGCTCTGACATAGACAGTGGCACTCCTAATGCCCCAGGTAAAAAGACGAGAAGAAGCACTCACCCTGGTTCCTGGAAGCCAGTAAGTCAGCGGTTCTCCATAAGCTTGGGACAGACGATGGAATGGTCCGCACAGCATCCCTACCCAGCAACTAGAAACAGGACTCAGGAGCAGGGCGGGAAAAGAGATCCCCCACATAAGAGATTCATTATTTGAACATGTCAACAATAAAGGGCTGTCCGGAGTGAACATGGGAAAGTCCATCAAATTTGAATGTGTTATACAAATCCTTTCACGTTCGCAGAAACATGAGCAGGTTTTGAAGTTTCCCACTCATATCCTTTCGGCCCAATCTGGCTGTGTCACCGCTCACAAATGGTTTGACGCCACATGAGGTCCAGCGGCAGCGGGGGGGATGAGAATTATCTTTTCATCACTCCAGTGGCCCTGGCTTGCTGACTGAGCCATTCTTTTCTCCCTGGGACGGTTGGGCACTGAAGAGCCCAACACGCAGGCCTTTGGCCCCTGGAATCCACACTTTTCATGCTTTGTGTGTGGGAGTCTTCAGTCAGCACAGCAGCAGGTAATCTGTGCTGCTGCTGCCGGCCTCCTACCCGATCCCTCAAACTTTGATTCCTGGTCACAGGACTCCCACCACATAGAGCACAGAGACAGACAAAGTTCATGGAGTTTCAAAGGCTTAGCTGGAGGACAATAAAGTCCATATGGATGTGAAGCAGTGTGTTTCATAAATACACAGTCCAAATACGGTCAGAGCACATTAGGATATTTTACAGGATGTCTGCCTTCGTCCCAGTTAATAAATATCAGCACAAGTATGTCTGGCTCCAGGTGGCGATGTACAGTGCTTAACAAATGTATTAGATCAGTGTTTCCCAACCATTTTTCCTTGGCGCCCCCCCTACATATAACTAAGAAAAGCAGATCCCCCCCAGGACCCAAGAGAGAGAAAAAAAAGTGACACACTGCGGTCAAAAATCAACATAGATTTTAATTGTTTCACTGATCAAACCCTGAAAAAAGACTGATGCATGCTTTTCTTACCAAAAGACCCCTGTATGAACTACTTAATAACTACTTTTTCATGGTTTTGGTCAATATTTGCAAATCTAATTTTGGCAGCCTCAGAGCACACAAAGCCTCACGTCCCCCCTAAGATCTTAGGTGACCCCCTGGGGGGTCCCGGACCCCAGGTTGGGAACCAATGTATTAGACCACCTGTCATATTTGTCTCAGAGACCATCCAGCATCATGAAGTGCTTTAATGCGGACTCTTTCATTTTCAGTCAGCTCTCCACTTTTTACCATTTTGAACAGGAATGAGGAATTTCAAACTGAATTCACCTAAATCTGAGCCGGCTCACTGGGCTTCTCTGAGAAGTCAGAAATGAATCAAGCATAACATTCAACCACGAAAACTAATTTTTCTGTTCAGGAATGACAGTAAATAGCTATAGTTTGACATATTAATCAGAAATATTAATGTGCTTTACTATTTTTTCAGTTTTTTTGTAAATCAGTACATTTGAAAATTCATGGATAACAATACTTATTCTATTTTAACATTAAAAATATCATTTGGATTAAAGAGCTTCTACATATTAGTGTATTAACCATTGCAGAAACAAAAATGATTTTGGTAATTACCAATGCTGTTAATTTAGGGCAGCTGTGGCAGAAAACTTACTTTGGTTAGGGTTAGGGTGGTCTAATAAACTTAATAAGCTCTGTATGTCTGGCTCCAGGTGGCGATATACATCCTCACCTTTATCTGGTGACTTTTAACCAGTGGAGAAAACATGGACAGATTCTACACCACGGGTGTCAAACTCAAGGCCTGGGGGCCAAATCCAGCCCGTGGCAGAGTTACACCCGGCCCACACGATTAAATCCTATTCTTATTATAACTGGCCCTAAAATGTGAGGTCTGCAGATTTCCTCCAGTATTAAAATGTGAACTAAACCATGATATCAAATATCCTTAAGTCATAAAAATGTGAGAAAAAATAAAGGATTAAAATAATTAAAAAACAGAAACGTGGGACAAGGAATTCAGATTCAGATTCGGATTCAGATTCAGACGACTTTATTAATCCCCGAAGGGCAATTCAGTTTACAGTAATTCATTTGTGTTTTCATTTCATTTTATCAATTTTGCATTGCACAATTATGACTTCAGTCTATTAATTAGACTTTTATTTCATATTTTAACTTTTTACATTTTTTATTTTGACTTTATGTTTCAAATTTTGACTTTGTCAACGTATTATTTTCACATTTTATCTCATATTTTGAGCTTTTCAATTTATAATTTTCATTTATCTAATAATTTTGGCTTTTTCAGTTTAATTTTTTTTTTTTGTTAAGATTTATTTTTGGGCCTTTTCATGCCTTTATTAGATAGAAGAAGGACAGTGGATAGACTCAGAGACAGGGAAGATAGTGGGGAGAGAGCGGTAAAGGGCCACAGGCTGGATTTGACCCCAGGCCGCCCGCGTACATGGGTAGGGCCTTAAACATCTCCACCATCTGCGCTCCCCTCAGTTTAAAATTTTGACGTACAACTCAAATTTTGACTTTGTCAGTGTCTTACATTCACTTTTTAACTCTCTTTAGGTGCACCATCTTAAATTTTAAGTCATATTTTGGCCTTAAAAACATGACTGTGACTTTCTGTTTTATATATTTGTCTTTTAAAAGAATTATTGTAACACCTAATTTTGTGTTTTGACCTCTTGAATTAATACCTTTGACTTTTTATCTCAGATTTTGAGCCTCTTGTCTAATCATTTTGACTTTTTAATCTCATAATCATTTATCATTAGTGCTACTTTTTTCTCCATAATTTATTAAATGAGGTTAACAGTTTGGACCCATTTAGGCCCTCAGGTCAGACCTGAATTCAGAATCCAGCCCCTGCTGTGGTTGGGTTTGACACCCCTGATCTACACCTTGGTACTTTTTGTACGTACTATACAGTAGCCCAGGGGCCACATCAGAAGATTTTAATTTCAAAAAATATGAGGAGGAAAAAATATTGCATGCCATGTTTCTCTTTTTAGTTAAAGTTAAAATAAAAACCTTAAAGGCGAAGACTTCCCAAACTAGAAGAATGCAGGTGTAGTATTTCTGATGAAAGTTTCAGCTTTTTGCATCAGTTTTTCCCTCAAGCCTCTAAGAGAGCAGCTTCCCTTCCTGTGGTTGTTTTTAGGCCAATCATGACTCACGTTAGCATCAAACTCAGTGATAGTCGACATGAGAGCTCCTGAACTACGGAGCTGGAATATCTCAATCACCCCCTTTTAGCTGGCTGCTACATCAATATTTCAACAAGAATATGTGAATCAAATCTTAATATTCAGTTTATTTTAATGTCCAGAAGGGCTGGACAATTCATCCCAAATGAGATTAAACCACAATATGGCCTGCTGCAATTTACAACCCGCAAAAACTGCAATATGTCTTTAACTTGAAGTGTGTCAAAATTCCAGTTGAATATTTTTTTTGCAGCAGAGATTTTATGCACATAATGCAAACATTTGTGGTTTTTAGAACAAAATTTCCTGCTTTACTGATGTACATGTTTTTCTTATTTAAAATGAGATTAACATAAAAGTGATTATCTCCTTCAATATAGTAACTGATATCAAATATGCAATATGAGCCAAATAATCACAATTAGATATTCATTTTAGTAGTATATAATATCTGATTAGTGTGTTAATCATAATAATTCAGAATGATTTATTACTTGTATTAATTGAAAATATATCAAATGAGGAACCTAAAAATAATTGCATATTAAATTGCAATCATAATGCTGGGGGGAAACAATCACAATTACATTCTTTTTGAGAATCGTTCAGCCCTTATGTCCCCACAGCGTGTGACAGCGCCTTTATAAATGGGTTCATGACTCCTGCTGTAGGTGCTCCATGATGCATGCTGGTCCTCTAACTCAGTGGTTCTCAATGTTGGGGTCAGGACCCCATTGGGGGTCACGAGACACTGAGAGGGGGTCTCCAGATGCCTTTTAAAAAATTAAGAATATTTTTTAGATTATGCTGTTGCCACTTACACCAGTTTCACCCGATTATAACCCGTTTTCATCACTTTTTCACACTATTTTGACCAATTTTAACACATTTTTGTAACTTAAAACCAATTTTTTTGCCAATTTTAAACTCTTTCGCCCACTTTTTTCTGCCTGTTTTTGCCACTTCTAAACCAAATCTTGCAACTCTCTGTCTATTGTTGGCTCTGTTGGCACATTAATACCATTATTAACCCCTTTCTTCCCACGTTTTAAGCCACATATCACAATTACATATGCTCATTTTTGCCAGTTTATGACTATTTCTGCTTCAGCTAACTCTTTTTGCCAGTTTATATCAATTTTCATCCCATTTCAACCAATTTTTCCACCTGTTTTTGCCACTTTAATGCCATTTCAACCACTTTTGAATCCCTTTTTACCACTTAATATGCCCTTTTTGCCACTTTAAATCATTTTTGTCAATTTTTGGTTATTTTATTGCCATTTTTATCTAATTTTTGGCATTTCTAACCCATTTTTGCTTCTTTTAAAATCTAATTTTACCACCTTTCCCACCTTTTATCCATTCTTGAACCTTTTTAGCTATTTTTCACATGTTTTAATTCTGTTTTTAACAAAAGGACCCTTTTTAAGAGGGCAACCTACTACACAAATGACTTCAAATGTGTTTCTTTGATCAGAGTGGTTATTATTCAGGTTAAATATAAAATACCACAGCTTAACTTTACAATGGACCATGATTTTGCTGGCTCCCAGTTTGGCTGGGCCCCAGAAAGATCTCCCATTTCCCCCCTAATGGGCGGCCTTGTCTCCACATGACTATTCTTGAATGTTCCTGGCTGTTCAGCCACCTTCAGGTACAGTGGGGGTCCCCGGTCTCTGGCACCTTTATTTTGGGGGTTGCAGGCTGAAAAGGTTGAGAACCTCGGCTCTAACTTATGGTAAAATCCAAAGAGATTTTTGCTTAGAATTCGTGTTTTCTACCCCCATGTTAAAGCCTGGTGCTCTGGTGATCCAGTTCAGATCCAATTTAGGCATATGCATGCAAGAATAATCCATCATCAACCACATTATCCTGTTGTGCTAATCTGAGAAATTAAGTTCATCACTCTTTCAGTCGGAGTAACTATCTGACGTTTTTCTTTCTGCATTAAATACATTGAGGGATCCTGTGATGAGAAGTCTGGGACACTCCAGAGCTAGTACAGAGATAAATCCTCAGGTTTGGCCCGTTGAAAAATAAAATCCAGCATCATCAGACCATGTCTTCTTACCCACTGTAAAGGCTTGCACTGATGCTAAAGCTTCCAAACAGCTGTTCTGCTCTGCATCAGCATCACCTCACGTGGAAAACAAGCCTCTTATTATTTCAGACTGCGTCATCTGTTCAGTCTAAAGTCTTCAGTCCAGCTCATGAGGGTTTTTTTGTCTCTTACCTTGTTGGTTGGAATAGAGTGCATCTCTGGTGCCTCTTCGCTCATTCTGATCTCAGATCCAGTCTTCAGTCCAGAGGCTTTCAGGCAGCAGTGGCGAACCATCTGCCCAGTAGGTTCCTTCTGCAGAGAACTCTGTCAGAAATAGTGCACACCATACCCAGCTCAGAACACTCACTCATTCTCCTTTGCCACTCCGTCTTTCCTCTGATGAGGCGTCAGCGAGTGTCAGCAGGAAAACGGCATCTTCTGCCTGTTCATCCATAATTCTGACAATGTTGGTCAGACACTGGAGACGGTACATGGCTTCCCTCCTGACTGATAGTCATCTAGACTGCTCTGGCTCTTCAATTATCCATGACCCATTACAATTCTGAATCACATGGGCTTATCAGTCAGGGAGCATCTTAATCCATAAAACATGGAACCCATGGAGGCTACAGGTGCTGTTCTGGAACTTTTCATCACCCTGCAGAACACAGACATTTAAACTATCTATACCTAACACAGATCTGAAAGGGTGAAATCTGGAGTACTCTCTGAAGACAGTGTAAAAGCATGTGTGTCAGTTCTTTACAGGGTGAGGGCATCTATGGGATCATGAAAGCACCACATCATCTCTGAAAGTCACTGTCTGACTTCAGAGTTGAACTTTTATTCTATCAGACAGAATTAACTGTCAGCAACACAGAAATGAAGTCTGGATCATGTCAAGCAATGGCTGTTCCCGACATGGTCGCCAGAATGACTTCACACCTACACTCAGACCTTGTTTGGAGTTTGGAGCATCAAATTTAGAAACCTGGTGGCATTTCTGAAGCCAGATTGACAAGAACCAGAAGAATTTTCTGTTGCGGATAAGTTTTCTTTTTGATTAGACACGCTGCATGTGCAAATAACCGTTGCTATTAAATTACAGTATTCTTTAAAAGTGCTACAAACCTGCATCATTAGAAACCCCTTCAGATGCAGGACTCCCTCATCTCTCCTCTGTGTCACAGCTGCTTCCGGCTGCTGCTGATGACCTCAGGTCAAAGGTCATCATGTGATGTTGACTATGGGCTGCCTGTTCTTAGTATTTCTGGTCAAATGACTTTGTAAAATGTGATTTTATTTATTATCTGGCAAGGGCAAAGCAGGCGTCCGGGCGTGTCCTTTAAATGTAATGAAATAACAATAATCTGAAAATACGCGTGCTCACACATTCCTCGATCTGCATGCCTTACAGGTGTTGAAAATAAGATTCAGCTCCCTCTTTTGGTTTCATTTGGAGCAGCACTACATCCACTCATAACCACTGAAGTGTTGAAATAGATTTTAGGATTTCTCTTAAACTGAATGTTGGTGACATCTAGCTTCTTCTCTCATTCCTGTGTACCTTCTGTGTTCTGGACTTACATGTCCTTATATGGGCACAAAAGGGGCGTTTCTTAGTTTTTACTAGGAGACACTTCCAAACACCTTCAGCTAACTTCCTGATCCAAAGAACACGAGTAAAGAACAATTCAGTAGTTAAGGAACAGAAGTTTCTCTGAGAAACTTTTTCAAGTGGGTTATTGCTAACTCTGAGTGGGTTATTGCTAACTCTGAGTGGGTTATTGCTAATGCTGAGTAGGTTATTGCTAACGCTGAGTGGGTTATTGCCAACGCTGAGTGGGTTATTGCTAACTCTGAGTGGGTTATTGCCAACTCTGAATGGGTTATTGCTAAGGCTGAGTGGGTTATTGCTAACTCTGAGTGGGTTATTGCTAACTCTGAGTGGGTTATTGCTTACTCTGAGTGGGTTATTGCTAAGGCTGAGTGGGTTATTGCTAACTCTGAGTGGGTTATTGCTAACTCTGAATGGGTTATTGCTCTGAGTGGGTTATTGCTAACTCTGAGTGGGTTATTGCTAACTCTGAGTGGGTTATTGCTTACTCTGAGTGGGTTATTGCTAACGCTGAGTGGGTTATTGATAACTCTGAATGGGTTATTGCTAACTCTGAGTGGGTTATTGCTAACTCTGAGTGGGTTATTGCTAACTCTGAGTGGGTTATTGCTAACGCTGAGTGGGTTATTGCCAACTCTGTGTGGGTTATTGCTAACGCTGAGTGGGTTATTGCCAACTCTGAGTGGGTTATTGCTAACTCTGAGTGGGTTATTGCTAACTCTGAGTGGGTTATTGCTAACTCTGAGTGGGTTATTGCTTACTCTGAGTGGGTTATTGCTAAGGCTGAGTGGGTTATTGCTAACTCTGAGTGGGTTATTGCTAACTCTGAATGGGTTATTGCTCTGAGTGGGTTATTGCTAACTCTGAGTGGGTTATTGCTAACTCTGAGTGGGTTATTGCTTACTCTGAGTGGGTTATTGCTAACGCTGAGTGGGTTATTGATAACTCTGAATGGGTTATTGCTAACTCTGAGTGGGTTATTGCTAACTCTGAGTGGGTTATTGCTAACTCTGAGTGGGTTATTGCTAACGCTGAGTGGGTTATTGCCAACTCTGTGTGGGTTATTGCTAACGCTGAGTGGGTTATTGCCAACTCTGAGTGGGTTATTGCTAACTCTGAGTGGGTTATTGCTAACTCTGAGTGGGTTATTGCTAACTCTGAGTGGGTTATTGCCAACACTGAGTCAGTTATTGCCAACGCTGAGTGGGTTATTACTAAGGCTGAGTGGGTTTTTGCTAACTCTGAGTGGGTTTTTGTTAAATCTGAGTGGGTTATTGCTAACTCTGAATGGGTTATTGCTCTGAGCTGGTTATTGCTAACTCTGAGGGGGTTATTGCTAACTCTGAGTGGGTTATTGCCAACTCTGAGCTGGTTATTGCTAACGCTGAGTGGGTTATTGCTAACTCTGAGCGGGTTATTGCTTACTCTGAGTGGGTTATTGCTAAGGCTGAGTGGGTTATTGCTAACTCTGAGTGGGTTATTGCTAACTCTGAGTGGGTTATTGTTAAATCTGAGTGGGTTATTGCTAACTCTGAATGGGTTATTGCTCTGAGCTGGTTATTGCTAACTCTGAGGGGGTTATTGCTAACTCTGAGTGGGTTATTGCCAACTCTGAGCTGGTTATTGCTAACTCTGAGTGGGTTATTGCCAACTCTGAGGGGGTTATTGCTAACTCTGAGTGGGTTATTGCCAACTCTGAGTGGGTTATTGCTAACTCTGAGTGGGTTATTGCCAACTCTGAGTGGGTTATTGCTAACTCTGAGTGGGTTATTGCCAACTCTGAGTGGGTTATTGCTAAGTCTGAGGGGGTTATTGCCAACTCTGAGGGGGTTATTGCCAACTCTGAGGGGGTTATTGCCAACTCTGAGGGGGTTATTGCTAACTCTGAGTGGGTTATTGCCAACTCTGAGGGGGTTATTGCTAACTCTGAGTGGGTTATTGCCAACTCCGAGTGGGTTATTGCTAACTCTGAGTGGGTTATTGCCAACTCTGAGTTAGCTGCAGTCTCCTTCTTGGCCATTTTTATCAGAACATTTTGTGACAATATAGTTTGTTAATTTTAGCAATCCTGCCTCCATTTCCACGGCTGAGTTAGGATTTTGATGTAGCATGTTGTCTTAGTTAAGAGAAGCAGAAACTGAAGTGTAATGTAAACTCCTCTAAATATGACTGTTAGCTCAGCCCACAGAAAACCATCTAGTTTCAGACCATAAATATTTAAATGTGAGAGGTTATCATGACTGTAGCCTGCTCTCACTGTGAAGTGTAATAGATTGGGTGTGTTCATGGATCATCTAATGGATTAGGAATCTCTCCATTGTAGTTTGGCAAACTAGGGGCCCCAAACGGCATCTTGCACAGGGCCCCCACAACTCTATAAATGGCCCTGCTTCACTGATATGTGGCAGTTCGTTTTTTGTCCAAGTTTAAGAGCAGATATACTGTCTCAGCTGTGGTACCACCTCAGTAAGGCCATAGAAGAACAGTCTAATAGTGAAACACTCCTGTATTATGATAAGACAGTGATGATGTCTTGGAGTAAAGGAAGATCTGAGGATCCTTTATCTGCAGTGAAATCAATCTGGAGTGGATGCTGTCACGCTGAGCATTCGTAGCACTTTGATTGGCACACAAATAATTTTGTGTCTTTGACAAAGTGAAAGGGCAAGCCTCTCATCTTTGTTGGCTGAAATGTCATCACTTGGCAGTCAGACAAGTAGCCGAGTCTTTGCATCATTTACAGGGTCCCTCAGAGAGTATCCCTGTTTAAGCCTGTCCCCTCCTGTTGACATAGCCTTTATATAGGTGACAAATACATTCTACAGACAGCGATCGACTCTGCCTAAGCAGCGTCTGCTGCAGGTCATAAAGCAAATCCTGCTGATAAACTATCAAACTTAATATCTGATGACAAAAGATCAATTATACAGTTAGTTTGAATGTTTCTCATGTTTAAGTGTATGTGCATCTACAGCATTTAAAATACACTCCTAAGCAGAGAGATCAGAGTAGAATCCAGAAACCATCTCCACATGCTCAGGGATGAACTTCCTGACCTGCTCGTCTCTATCCAGTCTCCTCTTCTAATCTCACTGTTTAAACACAGACATGCTTCATCGGAAAGATTTAAAAGGATTCCTATTGCTGCTAATGGAAGAGAATTTACTAGCTCTGGAGGGAATAACTACGTTATCTTATACAACTCCCCATTCCAAAAAAGTTGGGGCGCTGTATAAAATAAAACCCAATAAAACCCATATTTTATTCACAATAGCATATATATTTGAGATATGTATATCAGATGTTGAAACAAAGACATTTTATCATCTGTGAGAAATATTAGCTCATTCAAATTTGATGGCAGCAACACATTTCAAAAAAGTAGGGACAGGGCCATGTTTATTTCTGTGTCTTGCCCCATTCTTGTCTGGTGTTGGATTCTGCTCAACAGTCCTGGGTCTTCTTTGGCTGTTTTCTCCTTTTCTGATGCTCCACATGTTTTCAGTTGGTGAACGGTCTGGACTGCAGACCAATTCAGCACCCAGACATGCTAAAGAGTTTTATCAATAACTAATAATGGTAGGGCAGAAAGTAAGAATAGGAATTTAGAATTGGCACGGCTTATTTTGAAAAAGAACATAAAGCAGACTGTGTGGTTCCAGATATGCAGAAAAAGAGTTCATGTTTGATTCAGTGGTAAAGAGGATTTTTTTCCATGGTGTAAAGAAGTTGTAAATGTTTGATTCATCAGTTTGGTTATGTGGTTATGTGGTCAGCAGGGGTCGTTTTTTTTTATCTTCTGTATGTTTTTACATTTATCTCTCACAAAACTCAGCAGAAGAATACTTCTTCCAACCTAACAGATCCAGGGCTTCTGAGAAGACATCCAGGAAGACACCCCTGGCTCTGCCGATGAGCTACAGAAGCCTGAGAGACAAAAATGATATATGGGCTGTTATTTGCATGGGAGGAAAGTGGGTTCCAGCTGCTGGAGATGTATTATCATTAAATACAGCGTCTAAATACAGCATGATGCTCAAAGAAATTTTACGTTGTTACAACACAGATTTTTTTCCTCTGTTGTTATCAGTGTGATTTTATTTTGTTGGGATTGTGTCATTATGACATTACTTGTTGAATGGCTGATCTAATGACAGGGAAAGGTACTAACAGCCCCAGACTCTCAGGTGCCATCTGCTCTTGGTCTCAGTGTTTAAGGTAATGAAGCTGAGTTAATGCTGAATGACACACTTGCACTAAAGGTGCTCCATTTCTCATGTTGACTTCAACATTATTTACATCTTAATACTACAATTGGCGGTGTGTCTGTCCGTCTCAGTTTACATGCCACATTGCACAAGTTGCCCTTGATACTCTCATAAGCCATGTATCTATACAGATTTTCAATAAAATCCAAAATTGCTGCACCTTTTGCTTCTGTTAGCCCTCCTCCCCTTCCATGTCTCCATCCCTCATTACCCACCCTGATGCCTTGCACCCTCATCCGTCATTTCCCCTGTGTAACACATACGCTCTCTCCATAGAGGAGACAGTCGTTGCTCTCAGAGGCAGACTTTATCATTAGGCAAGGGTAGAGGATTGCCTGGGGCCCCCGGCAACTGGGGGCCCCATGAAGACTTTACAACTTAGTCCTCTCTTCAGCTCTGGCCATTTGGAGTTTAAGCAGTTAACACTTGTTAAAAGTATGGAATATTGAGTAAACTTAGTCAGGTTATAGGCTGTTGGAAAGAGGAGAATCAGGATTCTTACCAAGTTCAGAAATAAAGGCTCACAGCAACAGAAACTCTTTAGCGTGAGAAAAACACAGGAAACCAGTCTCATGGTGTGTGCTGCCTGCCTTCTCCAGCTGAAAATCCAGACATATTCTGGTCGCCTGGTATCAGATGAAGGTTAGGGTCCAACAAAACACTGATTATCTCCCACATATCATATGTTTGTTTAGGACTGAAATTAATTAAGAGAATTTACCCACAATAGTGATGAATAACATTCAATATTCACCATGAATACATGTGGAAGTGGATGTGTATGTCTTTGATTGCATTAATGGGTTGAGGTGTATTATAGGCCATTAGAATAATTTAAAAAGTAGAATTTCAATATTTCATAGAGAAAAAAGTCATACAAAAAGCGTGTCATGCAGTAACACAGCCAACAGAATCGCCAATCCAAAAAACTCATTTAATGATAATGATAGAAGGTTAAGAACCATGATGTTTCCCCACAGAGTGTCATGTGGTCAAAGATGGTCCAGAAACGCCAATAAATTATATCTAATCAATCCCTAATCATTCTTTAAATCAGGGGTTCTCAACCTTTTCAGCCTGCAACCCCCAAGATAAAGGTGCCAGAGACCAGGGACCCCCACTGTACCTGAAGGTGGCTGAACAGCCAGGAACATTCAAGAGTAGTCAAGGCCGCCCATTAGGGGGGAAATGGGAGATCTTTCTGGGGCCCAGCCAGACTGGGGGCCAGCAAAATCATGGTCCATTGTAAAGTTAAGCTGTGGTATTTTATATTTAACCTGAATAATAACCACTCTGATCAAAGAAACACATTTGAAGTCATTTGTGTAGTAAGTAGCCCTCTTAAAAAGGATCCTTTTGTTAAAAACAGAATTAAAACATGTGAAAAAATAGTTCAAATGGTTTGAGAATGGAAAAAAATGGTGGGAAAGGTGGTGAAATCAGATTTTAAAAGCAGCAGCAATGGGTTAGAAATGCCAAAAATTAGATAAAAATGGCAATAAAATAACCAAAAATTGACAAAAATGGTTTAAAGTGGCAACAAGGGCATATTAAGAGGTAAAAGGGATTTAAAAGTGGTTGAAATGGCATTAAAGTGGCAAAAACAGGTGGAAAAATTGTTGAAATGGGATGGAAATTGATATAAACTGGCAAAAAGAGTTAGCTGAAGCAGAAATAATCATAAACTGGCAAAAATGAGCATATGTAATTGTGATATGTGGCTTAAAATGTGGGAAGAAAGGGGTTAATAGTGGCATTAATGTGCCAACAGAGCCAACAATAGACAGAGAGTTGCAAGATTTGGTTTAGAAGTGGCAAAAACAGGCAGAAAAAAAGTGGGCAAAAGAGTTCAAAATGGGAAAAAAGGGGTTTAAAGTTGCAAAAAATGTGTGAAAAATTGGTCAAAATAGTGTAAAAAGTGATGAAAACGGGTTATAATTGGGTAAAATTGGTGTATTGTTTTTTTAAGGTATCTGGAGACCCCTTTCCCCAGCGGTGAGAACCCCTGCTCTAAATAATCTTTAATCATTCAGGTAACTTTTGTCTTGAGGAGACTAGTACATGCAGTCAAATCATTGCATAAAATGACCACTAGATGTCCCTAAACATCCGTATATTGCAGTGATGGCTGGACATGACAGCGTGTCTGTGCTCCGTGGGAACCAACTAACAAATCTAAATTTAGAGTTCAGTGTGTGGAAAGCTCATGTGGAAGTTTTCTGTGGCATCATTATGGGAGGAGGACACATTTTGTCAGACCAGACCAGCCCTGTCATTATATTTAGGATTCCTTCTGATAATCTCCTCTCTACTGAAACCTTTCCTCTTATTCCTAGCCTCTGCATCCCTGATATAACCCCATCTACAAAATATACCCATCTACAAAATATCTGTTCTCGTCATCGTTCATCAAATTCTGCTCTTTGTCCATTTTTGTCAGGATGTTTTTATTTTAATAGCCTACCACTGTGGCAGGGCAAATGTTTGACTGTTTTTCTGTCTCCCTCTTCTACATTTTGTATACATTTTGGAATAATCTGAGTCAGAGGTGTTTTTTTTATTTGAATATAAATTACACTATATGGACTTGGTCTTTCATACCCCCTAAACACACCGGTGCCGCCTTAATAATAGTAATACTACTACTAATAATAATGATAATAGACTGATAAGAAAGACCGTGCTTCCGGTACTTTTCCAAAGGCACACACAGGCCACACATGGACTCTCCCAGAGAGAGGCTGGTTCTTCAGAGCTCTTTTATGCAGTCAAAGTTTGAGCTGAGGTGAAGACTGCAGGCCCGCCACATCCGCCATTTCCCATAAAAGCCTGCCTATATTAAATAATGATTTAAGCCCAGCAGGGGGAGGCGCTGTTAGAAAACGGACGACTAGCATGGGAACCGAAGAAAAGTCCACCACAGCCGTGAGTAAAGCTACAAGCAGCAAACCGTGAAAACAGCGGAACAGATGGATGTAAATTTATATGTTTTTTATGCGTCTATAAATAAGGTTTGTATATTGAGATTGCCCTCGGTAAATGTTTAATGCAGTTTAAATATTTTTAAAATAGGGTACATGAAACAAAATGGATATGAATAAAATAAAATTACACAAAAATCTTCTAAGGGGTTAGACTAAATGACAGCTAGGTAAATGGTAATTCAGCATGGGTAGTTTCAACTTTTAAACCATTTTTGCCACACAGATTCATGTTTTAGTTCATTTCACACTGAAGATGATCTAGGAAACTATCATGGTAACTTGAGTCTGTTTTTAATTTCGCGCTTTTATTGTGAAAAGGTTTTCCCGGAAATACACATGTGTTTTTATTAGGACTGTTGCCAACTTATGCTGTGGGAAAAGAGGACTCGTAGGGGAAGAGAACAGACTTTTACCGAGAGGGGTCAAGTGAAAGAGGTGGTCAGTGTTGTACTACAGTGATTGTGAATGATTTCTTCTGTTAGACTGAAGGTTTAGCGTCTAATTTAAGGTGTGCTGGTAAAATAGTCCCGTTAGTTGGCTAACTGCTAGGTTAGCACTGAAGCGAAGTGGCACCGTCTGATTTTACCCCCCTCCTCTCTCTCTCTCTCTCTCTCTCTCTCTCTCTCTTCAGTATTGTCAGGTGGCTCCAAGCCTTTGACTCAGACAGCGTCCTCAAACCGAGGCTTCTCCGTCGGATTTGGACTCTTTTTGTGACTGTGATCGTTGATTTGGGCCGATCCAGGATGTCAGGACAGAGCATCACCGACAGGATAACTGCTGCTCAGCACAGTGTCACCGGGTCGGCTATCTCCAAAACGGTGTGCAAAGCGACCACACATGAAATAATGGGGCCAAAAAAGAAACACTTGGACTGTGAGTACCTTTTGACCTGTCTGTTCGTGGCTGATATTTCTGTATAAACTGATTTGGTTCGGTTTTTTCAGATGACGTCGGAATCCAAATGCTGTGTATGCGGCGACTGTTGAGGCCTGCCCGTAACGTCAACTTTGCATCCAGCATAATGTTAGATTATGTCCTTTTACTCCAGCATTAAAGTCACTCTAGGCTTTTTGGCGTTCATTTAGTAGATACTGATAGTCTGTTGGATCTTAGATAGGAGCAAGGCTAACCCTTTTCACAGCAGACAAGCTAGTGACATGGGCTCATTGTTAGCTGCTTGAATCCTTTATGCTAATTCGTTGGCACAGGCTTTAAAGCTGCCTTTGTAATGTGTAGCCCACTAAGTAATATTTGTTTTTAACTCTGTTAATCAACTGTTTGACATGTAAGCATTTCCTACAGAAGGGGACTTCTAAATATGCTAGCCTCTAAACATAAAGCCCACTTGCTTTTGCTGCTGGGACTTTAAATGCAGCGGCTAGCCCCTGTGTTGTATTCTCTAACAAAGTTTCACTTCTCCAGGGTTTTATTGAGTCTTGAGCTCAGTGTTGATGAAAGCTGTGCTTTACATGACTTCAGACTCATTTTCAGAGGGAGATTTACAGCAGCTAAAAATATGGGGGCTGTTTGTGTTAGGAATCTGGTTTTCTAAGAGTGTGCAGCTATATTTATATTTCTTCAAGCTCAGAGTATTCTGTGTAGCTCAGCACTTCTACTGCCTGTTGACTCTGTACTTATTACAGGAAGTGGCTGTTGGCTTGAGGACTTTGACATGCAGCTTTATTGTAGCACACATGCAAATGAATTCTCCTCGGTGTCAGACTAGATCCGCCATCCCTCTGAGTCTGATCAGAGTATTTTGGTGTTACACTGTGTGTTAATAAGGACAGCAGACACGTGGATATTTTTACTTTGCTGTAGTTCGAGATTTTTGATTATTGTAGGTCACACTTTAATGTGTCAAACTTAACATTTTCATTTGTCCCTCTTACAAACTTTTACTGAGAATGTCGGTTGACTTTTTCTGTGTAATAGTTTTCAGGAGAACGAAATGGAGAAAGGTCGGCCTTGTTTGGAGCATCTGAGCTGTGAGGCATACAGCTTATACTGTTAGTACCAGGGAAGATGAAAATAGCCAACAAACAGCTTTGAATGTAATGCATACTCGGATGACTCTAATGCAACTTTGTCTGTGGGAGGGAAATAATATTTCTCTTTTGTCTCTGACAGTTTATCATTGAAATGTGGTTGTGAGTGTGGTAAGGGTATAAGAACTGCATCGTAAAATGTCTGAGATAATATTAAGGTGTCACCGTGTGCTGTGTAAAGTTGACAGTCTCACTATTCTTTAGGTTCAGGTCCTGATTTACTTTCTATTCTTAAACCCTGATGGCTAGACTAATGAATGCATACAGTTCAGCTCAAAGTAGCCTCTGTCATTTCTATATGAACATCATCATTTGTCTCTTAGGCTTATAGAAAGTTCAGTTGTTTTTCTAACCTCTCCACCAAGTAATAAAAAGTACTGATATCTATAAAGACTGGGATCATTTCAGAGCAGCAAAAATGTATTACTATCAGTGAAATAAATGATTCCCACCCCTGCTTTAAACATACTCCACTACACATCAGAGGTGGGAGAAAAAAATTGATTCTTAGATGCATTGTGATGTGGAGGTGGAAGATTCTGAATCTATTTATGAATGTCCAATAATTGATAATCAGTAATAATCTAAACATTTAATACTGTGGAATAGCAGGAACAAAAAAGCAGAACTCTGACAAGCAGCGCATAGCAGCAAGATTTTGATTACACGTCTGTGAAAAAGGACATTTTTAAGTTTGTAATTTCAGATATGTTAAAAGGAAAGGATGCTCCTTTGAGTTAGATACTGCAGAGAAAGACCCCCAGGGAAGGAGAGGGTTTGAAACTAAGAAGAAAAGCTAGTTGCAGGTTTGTAATGTTTTTGTGTATCATTGTTAATGGTCATTATGAATTCATGCAATGTTACTGATACATAAAGATGTACACCCTCTTCTGTTGAAGATAATTAGAAAATTAAAAAAGGATGGTGCTACCTTTGGTTAGGTGCCATTGTAAATTTCCAGTTTACACACATCTTCGATTAGAGCACTGATCACAACTGGCGGCCCGGGGGCCACGTCAGGCCCCCCTGAAGCTTCCTGTCTGGCCCCCAGAAGATCATTAGATTCAGAAAAGGTGGAAAAGAAGATGTGGTGGTTTTAAGAGTATCCCTCGGCTTTAAATGTCTGCAGCTGTCAAATCCATCCCACAAACAATTGATATTGAAATAACTTTAGAATGACAACATTTGGTCTGTTTTTGCTGAAAATTTTCTGTCATAATTAGTAGATATTTGAAAAAGGGCTAAGGTTGGCAGATGTGCTGCAAAAATGACCAGATAAAGTGGTGAAAAGGGGTTAGAGGGTAGCAAAATAGTTGACAAGTGGTGAAATGGGTGTCGGAGTGGCAAAAAGGGACAGAAATTGGCAGAAAAAGTTGTGAAAAGAGGTTAAAATGTGGCAACATTGGTTACAAATGACAAAAAATAGTACCAAAAAAGTAATGATAGGGGTTTAAAAGTGGCAAAAAAAAAACAGAAGAAAAGTGGAAAAATTGATAAAAGAGTGGCACATAGGGGATAAAACATGCAGGAAAAGGTGGTTGAAAAGGGTTAAAGAATTTCAAAAAATGTGTTAAAGATGCAAAAAGTAGCAAAATTGTGTTAAAAGTTGCAAAAATCAAAGAAAATGGCAAAAATGGGTGTAAAGGGATAAAACATGCAAGAAATTTGGTTTCAAAAGGGGTTTTAAAGAAGCAAAAAAAGGTTAGAAGTGTCAAAAATGAGTTAATACTAGTACTAAATCACGATTGTGGAGAGCCCATTCTCTGGGATTTTCAGGGGGGTTCGACTAATTCAGTCGCTAGGCTCCTTGTGGCCTGCTGCATTATAGATAATGGGGATAGATCTCACTGGTAATTCCTAAAAATGTCCTGCATTTTGAAAGAAAATACAAATATTACTACAAAAATATTTCAATCAAACCCCAAATATTTATTTAATTTTTGTGTGTTTGAAAGTCCGGCCCCAAGAGTTTCTGTTGGGACTAAATCTGGCCCTTGTGCAGATGTACTTGATGACCCCTGCATTAGAGGATAGTGGAAATTAAATTTCTCTCTTTTTGTCTAAACACAAATGTAATGTTTTTATCATGTTTGACACAGAACAACCAAAATAAAAAAAATCCCCAAGTGCATCAGAATACATCAATAATCGATTAAGAAGCATAAATAAGAGAATTTAACATTGATTTTAAAATTTGGCTAATTAAGGACATTTAAAGAGAAAACCGCTTGTCTCAAAGTTATGTCTAAAACTTTATTAGTTTTACATGTGACTATTTTTTAAAGTGTTCTTCAGGTAAGAACGATTAAAATGGACTCAAACTAATATGGAAGTTTGTCTAAAGACTTTCCAGATTTAACTCTGGCATTGAAATGCCTCTAATCTGTGGATTTTATTGATAGAGTTAAGATTTACAGCTCATAACGAGGCTCTGTCTGAATCATGCAGATTATTTTGTCTGTTTATTTAAATCTCTTCACTGATGTCATCACTATGGATCACTAAATTGATGGTGTTGGTGCATTTCTCCGTTCCGTTGGTGTTGGAGGGGTTGTCACAGTTCTCAAACAAAGAATTCTGAAGTGACTTTAAACAATAACTTTGCTTTAAACAACCATCCATAATCTGTTTCTCGTGTATTGTTTGTGTGCTTTTAGTAGCCGGATAATTTTTTTTGCAACTTGTGATTATTATTGATAAAGTGCTGTGAAAAAGTATTTGCTGCCGTCCACCTTCAACAAAGCAGCTTGGAATGGCTGTCATTGAGTCTTTTTCATCACTGTGGAGGAATGTTGTCCCACTCTTCTTTGCAGAATAGTTTAATTCAGCCACATTGGAGGGTTTTCCAGCATTAACGGCAAGTTTAAGGTCATGCTGCAGTGTCTCAGTCAGATTTAAGTCCAGACTTTGACTAGACCACTCCAGAACCTTCTTTTAGTTTTTAGTCCATTCAGAGGTGGACTTGCTGGGTTGTTTGGGATCATGGTCCTGCTCCATAACCCAAGTCTGCTTGGGCTTGAGGTCATGAACTGATGGTCGGACATTCTCCTTCAGGATTTTCTGCTAGAGAGCAGAATTCATGGTTGTAGTGGTCCAGGTCCTGGTCCAGACCATCAGACTTCCACCACCATGTCTGACTGTTTGTCTGGTGGTCTTTTGTGTTAATTTTACTCCAGATGGAACAGGCCATGAATTTTGTCTCGTCAATCCATGGAATATTTTCCCAGAAGACTTTGGGATTATCAGGATGTTTGTAGTCAAAATCATTGAATCATGAACTCTGACCTTAACCGAGTCAATGAGGCCTGCAGGCCTGCACCATGATGTGATGCTTTTTGCGATCTTTTAGTGTACCCCACTTTGGTAGACAGGCTCTATTTAAGGGATTTCTGGATTCACCAGGTCTGATCATGGCTAGTGAAATGGAGCTCAGTTTTCCAAAAAATGTTGGTTTATCACAGTTTATTCATGATTTAACAACTTTTTCCACATAGGGCCAGGTAGGTTTGGATGGCTTCTTCAAAAATATACAATAAAATAAATCTGTAAGGGGGCGGATTAGTTTTTATAGCACTGTATCTGGGTTGTAGCTGATAAAGTTGATAGTAAGGCCCTGTCCCAGTAACCTGCTGATTTGAGACGAGTAGGTCACATGTGAACTCACTGTGGAGCTTCTGAGATGAAGCCCTCACCTCTGTATAGATCCGATGTCCAACCAGAGTTTCACTTAGATTTGAGCTATTTAAAGAGGGCTGATACACTTGTGTTAGAGTTCCTGACCAGCCAGATAAAGTCCTGATGGGTCAGCCCCCTCCCTTGTGTTGCCCCACTCTGGATTGTGGGTGAAATATTTGCTAACACAAGACTTCATCCCGTTCTCTTATCTCACAGCCTTGCTAGATAAACCCAAGTCATTTACCTTAAAGAGACTCTGCAGTTATGAGACAGGGCCCAGGGAGCATGGAAAGCTTTGTTTACATGTTTGATATGTGGTCAACTCCAAACAAGTTTGGGACTTGTCAGCCAATGTGTGCTGAAGTGTTTGAGACAAGTGGTCTTTGCAGCACCAGTGATGGTCTATATGGTTTTTATTTTTTCTTTGTTTATGAGTCACTACTGAAAAGAAAAAGCTTCTCATCCAGGTTTATTACCTTCATGTAGAGATCTTCATACAGGGCTCAAAGGTCCCCTTAGGTAACGACTATATGACCCTAGCACTGACTAACCCTGAGACCACTGGTTCTCTGCTATAACCAAAGATTATTTAGATAGGATCATGGATTTTAAAGAAATATTTTAGGCTACAGTCAGGGTTTCCGCTACATGTAATTGATCGTGGCGCACCGCCACGCCAAAATAAAAGCCGCCATGCCTTCAGAATTATGATCTTTTTTTCCACATGTTAAAAATGTAAATTAAATTGTATGAATGGATCCATAAAAACATAAAGGGTGGGTGGGGGGGGGGGGCTTGGGGGGTTGTACAGGCAAAGCCTTCCCCCACAGTTTCAAAAAAGTCCTGGAGGAAACCCTGACAGTTTTCTATGGGTGGAGCACACATTTACAATCAAATACTCAACAATTGTAACCTTGCAAAGCAGATGGTTACGCCCATTTCTTTGTTTTTCATTGGTGAATCCATCTTGCAAAGCTCCCATCTGAACCGTTTGGGCCTGGTTAGGAAGTGAAAGGACCAATCGGTGACGAGGGGCAGTACTTTCAGGTGCAGCAGAGTCTTGACGTTAACATGCAGCAGCAAGAGCTGGTGCAGTTATGGAGGAAGAGATTAGCGTGGAGGCTGCTAAAGTGCAGTTTTATCAGAACTTGACATTTCTTTGTTAAAAGAACAAAGAACAGCAGTGAGTTGTTTTCTTTCGTCGAGTAAGTCGTAAGTCGAGTACTTACATGTCTACAGTCGCCATGTTTTGCATTATTCCTCAGTGGTTGTGCACTCGCAGCTGATAGCGGCTACATCACGTATTTTGTTGCTCTGATTGGCCCGTAGAGATGTGACAGACAGAACGTTCATCCAGTCCCCCTCCGAGTTTTTTTCAAATCCTCTGCCTTGTCTCAAACGTTTCCTGTTGAAGCTTTCCCAGATGGATGTGTGAAACACATTCATCTGGCATGTCAGGTTACAACAATTGTGTTTCTTTGATTGTTTGATTGTGGGGAGGTCAAAGTCGTGATTTAGGTTTAATGAATTGTGCAGCTCTAGCATGATGAAAATGTCTTTATATGCTATTCTGTTCCTCGTTTATTAGACATTCTGCAGAGTGAAACGACCCTAAACAGGTTTTCCATCTTTCACACAGTAGCACACACGAGTGTTTTAGAAAGTTTTTCAACCTAATCAGAGTAATCAAGTCTGATCAGTCTCAGATAAAGCAGAAGAAACTAGATGTTCACTGGAGGCTTTTAGGGAACCATTCTTTTAATAACTCAGAGACGGTATCTATAAAAGAGCAAGCTCTTTAGGACCAATGCACCGTAACTGTACCTGTATGTAGGGTTGTCCTGATCAGCATTTTTGGCCTCCATTCCCAATCCGATTTTTTCATATTGAATATCTGCCGATACCAAATCCCAAATTGATACTCATAGTGACATAGATGAGAGTTTCAATTGTTTTTGTTTACAGAAATGACTGAAGTAAACAGAATAACTACTAGATGTCTCAAACTTATTCCATTTACCTCAGTACAGCCTACATTGTTGTAAAAAAACAAAATCACATTTCTGCTCAAAATGGTGTATTAGCTCTGTTTCGCTTTAATAATCGTCAGTAAATAAATAATTGTTTATTAACTTGACTGTATTAGTCACAACAAAAACTGAAGTCAGAACAGTTTAACTTGAATAGGATTAAAAACGTGAATCATACAGATTCAAACAACAACGCTTATTCAAAGTAGCAGCTTAATCTGAGACATGAACCAAAACTCTAGCATTGCAATAAAACCCAAATATCAAACACAAGGCTCTCTTTTTATTACAGTG
Organism: Cheilinus undulatus; assembly: GCF_018320785.1. NCBI lineage: Eukaryota > Metazoa > Chordata > Actinopteri > Labriformes > Labridae > Cheilinus > Cheilinus undulatus. Next base: position 844,041 of record NC_054876.1, read on the forward strand.
AATTTCTAAAGTGCAACTGGAGCTGCTAAATCACGTTTTCCTCCCGTTTATTTCTTTACTTTAAAATGAAGTGTAGCTTCTTGTTTTGGAGCGTTCTCGGTGGCCTGCTTTACATGCTCTGCTGTGTGAGACCCAATAAACTGGCGTACATGTTATACTGTCAGTAATGTACGGCAGGGCATAGCGTGGGTCTCAAGAAGATGACAAAAACCCAAATTCTCCACCACAGAGATGGGCTGGTTGTCCAAAGCGATGAATTCAACCACTTTTTCTGTCATCTTTTGGCCTTATCGCTATCTCCAGGGTACTTGTCTGTTCTCTTAAAGTCCAGAGGTTGTTGTTTGGGTGTAGCTGCCTGTTGCTATAGTGAGGTCACTGTATTCTGCTGTATGTTTGAGTTCAGAGACGACAGATCATATTTGTAGAGTTAATCACTGCTCTGCTGCGTACACCTCCTGAAACGGTCGTGTTACAGATGCTGCAATTGGCCACTGGACTGTTTTCACTCTCATGTTTGAAGCTTTCCACACCGCTGACATTTTAAACACAGACATGCTAATGTTGCTACCGCTACTGGTGCATTTATGGCCTGTCGTAAATTGTGCTCCTTGTTCAACAGCAGAGGTAAATGATCGGCTGGGCTGATCAGATCAAATTGACGATCTCCCATCAATTAAAAATGCTTATATTGGCTCTGATACATACAATCGGAATCGGGACATCCCTGCCTGTCTGTCTTTGTATAGCTCATTCTATCTAATATTGATGAAGCTTAGCGTGAGTTCAGGTAAGTCATACCCCTAGCTGCAATTGGCTGATAGCCACCTGTCATCAATTATTGCCTTCCAGCTTCCACAGCTGATTGATGATCAGCTGGCACGGTCATCATAAACTGACGTCTCTTTAAGTGACGCTGCAGAGGGAAGGACGTCCCATGGACTGTTAATCGTCGGTCTTATGGCTTCAGTCTTCCTACATGCTCCTCCTCCCCGTTTTAGAGCTGTGGTCGTGTGCTGGGCACTTTGACTCAGAGAGTTCTCCACTGGTGTATCTGATAAAGTTGTGTTTAAACCAATGCCCCGCTTGTTTTACGTCCAGGATAGTAAAACAAAGGGCTGAATTTCGGTGCGACATTGCAGCAATTGTGCACAATTTATTAAATTCTCTCAACAAGTCTGACAGTTGTAATGTAGGAAATTCCTGCAACCACCCTGCAAGTAGCCTACAGGAGAATGGTGGAAAACGTGGTTAAAATGAGTGACAGTTGGACTCATTTCTGCACCTGCTTCTTGATCTTCTCACCACAGCAGGCAGAAAAACACACGGCCTCTCACAGGTGTGTGTGGGCAGGTGTGCTGTAAATATCAGAAGGGATCAACTCCTATACAGACAATGAATGAGCGGCTCACCTGTGGGTCACCTGACCATCATTTTACCATTTTAAAATGCATTTATCCAGGTCCCTCCATTCATTCGTATGATTGAGAAGTCTCCTGTCAAATGTTAACCTATTCACTGATGGTTTTCTGCAGATGATGCTGTACATGTTATTCTCAACTCTAATTTTGTATTGTTTTACACACCAATATCAGTCCAGCTTACGTAGATCAGCAGTTGTAGCCTAGTTGGTGAATAAGGCCAGACAGTAGACAAAATCAGGCATATGTAAAAAGAAGCTCTTTGAGACAGAGCAGTGGCACGTCACATTAGAAAAGAGCAGCAGCGCACAAGGCTCTGTTTGGACAGTAGAGTTTCAATTAATAAATTAGGCAAAGAAAGTAATTTTTGAAGATAAACTAAAAATGAACGGAAAGAAAAGTACTACAACGAGACTTAACGTGTCAAAACTTTGTTCACAATGTTCTATGCTGCCTCATTTATTTTTTACCGATCAGTTAAAGGTGCAGGAAAAGCGCACGGATAATTAAAACCACCACCTCAAATTACCGGGATGCACGGGATCAGTAGCCTATTACCTGTGGACCTATGTGCGCTGAAATATGGTCGGTGATTAGCACTCCTGTTTTTAATTTACGTACAGATATGGGGGTCAAAAAACAGACGTCCTACATGATTACTACACATTCCCAGAGGTAATCCCGAACAGGACTTATGTCTGAAAAACACCCAATAAAGGTTAATATAAAGGGCAATTATGATTTACTCACGAGCCGTTGTCCCTGCTCAGTCTGCTGTGTTTGCTGTAGTCCATGTGTGTCCACGATCCTCCACTGAATTTAATAATCCAAGCTAGTTTACAAACCTTGAACTTGTACATGTCCCGGTTCATTTCAAATCTCCATCCTCCACTCCATCACGATGGCAAAGCTGTTAACCTCTTAGTCCCTGTCCGTGTTTATGGCCCTCGCTAAACACAGCACAGTGAGGTATGACAGTCTGGCCTCTTCCATGCACAAATGCCAACAGCTCTTAATTAGCCTCAGACAAAGGAAACTCGGTTCCTTGATGGGGGTGGTTGGTGGACAGGTATCCTCCACCATCACCTCTCATGGGTCTCCTAGGTGCTGATGGTAGAAGTCCTCCTCCCCTGCTGTGCCTTCCTCGGCTTCATAGCTGCTAAACTCACCATTAGCCATGGTCAGTGCTAGCAGTAATTCAGAAGTTACCGTCATCTTCATCCGTTTTTATCTTTACTGTTGTTTGAGGATGAGTTAGATGAGCAGTAAGATGTACCAGGAGCACACGACGCTTTGTAATCTTTCCTACTCTCTTACTTCTTAGGTTTTAAAGGCCAATGTGTATTTTCTCTCCATTTTGCTGCAAAAGGCAAACAGGATCAACAGGGAGCTTACCACAGCACATCACACAGTGACCGTTCATCAATCCCATGATGCATAGCGCTAGACTTAAAAGAATTTAAATGTATTATTTTGTTTCCAAAATGCAAAAGCCACTCATTCATTTTTGGTGTTTGTGGTGTTTTTGTTCAAAACATTACGGTTTATGTTGATTGTGGTCATTTTTGTTCCATTTGTATTCAACACCATGAGTGAGAAGGCAGTTGCTGCAATTCATATCATCTAAGAATAACATGGTGTATTTGGGGGATGCATATGAAAGCTACTGTGATTCTGTGTAATTTCAGTAAAGGTAGTAGTTAGAGCATGCACGCACTCTGATCTGGAGTCAGATTTAGGGCTGCCCCCCTACCCCCACGTTAGCTCACTTCTGCATGTGATATTAATGATCATTATACGCTCTTAAATAAACTTCGTCCACAGGAAGGTGATAATTTATAGAATAGAGAGAAGTTGTATTACAGATAAAATTGAATAGAGTACTGACAGAGTAACAGTAAAAAACTCAGAGTTTGTTATTGTGGTGAGCTCTGTAAAAAAATAGTCCATCTGGTCTCTGTCTGATCTTGTGAATTTCTAGCCCTGTTATAGTAAATAGATAAAAAGAGAGAATACAGTACGTATAGAATGAATAGAGCATTATTTCAGTGTTATTTTTTTTGGTTTAAGGAATGTTCTGTTGCACATGTCGACAGCATAAACAGGCAGTTGTGAGTAGAAACCAGACCCGGTCACTTATAGACTTGTTGTCTTAACTGCCGCCATTGAAAGAAACACATAAACACAGATGATTAGTGGCCTTCCTGGTTAATGCTCCGAGCCTGAAATGACTCATGGTGTGAACCAGGAAGTTCACTTTTAACACCTCAGAACAGAACAAAGCATAAATGAAATGCAGCATTAGAAGCTCAGCTTCCAGTAGCAGCTTCAAGTTCCCAGTAGCGGTCTGTAACTTCACATCCAGGGTGCATGTTGTTTTTAACATTGCTGGTGACTGTTTCAACTGTCTGAACTGGGCCGTCGCAGCTCCAGTCGAATCATCTGGTCATGTTTCCTGCGATTCAGCTCATCTAGTCACAGACAGCTTGTTGTAGGATGATGTAGGCAGAAAATTGTGGAATGAGAAATGGAAATCTTGTTTTGAGGCTATAAATGGCATCAACTATTTGAAGTGGAAATTCGTATTCATGCTGTGAATTTAGGAATTGATTACTTCTCTTTTTTTAGCGTTTCACACTGAAACTTCAGCAGATAAACGTCCTGTCTCTACAGCTGAGCATGTAAGCAGGACACACTAATAACAAAATGGCTGGCCAGAGCAACATGTAGCAAGTGCTGCATGTAGCATGTGCTACATGAAAGTTCCCCACCCATCCTTCTATCCCCCACGCTCCTTAAGGAACATGTGACAGCGGGGGCAGGGACGGTCCTTATAAAGAGTGCTGACATCCGGTCTAACACCTTAGACAAACAGAGCCCGTTGTCTATTCCACATACAGGTTAAACTCAAAGTAAAGGGTCTTCGTCTTGTACAGTGTTCATTTTCAGTCCAGTTTGTCAGAAGAAATAAGACCTGCATGTCCTTTGGAAGTGCTGGTGCCTGTGGAGTGGAGCAGAGCTATCCCCATATCCTGGCACCCGCATGTCAAGCCTGATCTTGCAACTTTGTTGTAGAGATAAAGGAAAGTTTTGGATTTTAACTTATGTGGCTTAAGTTTCAGGGTTCCATTTGATCTCAACTCCAAATGAGACATTTCCTGAAACAGGAAGTGGTCTTCCTGCTCTTACAACAAGTCTTGGATAGCTCACAGGAAGTCATTACACAAGCCAGCCTCTTACAACAGTCCAGGGGAAGCTGAGCTGATTAAATGTGAGAATCGATGGGATACTTCTGATTAGGACTGCACATTGGAGTGTTATATCATCATTAATGCAATATTGCTAACTGAAAATTAAAAGAAATCATAAATAATTTCAGTTGAAGAGGAATCATAATAATTAAAGAGGCAAATGTTTCTCAGTCATCATGTGTACATTTATCTGTCCAGTGGAGAAACGGGTATGATGGTATTTCTGACGCACCACATGGTCAAAAGCTCAAAGATACAGATTAGTCTGTTCCACTTTGAGTGGTAAAAATGCCTCTAGATTTATCTGAATTTATGAGCAACATGTCACAAACAGGTATGGTGTAAAGCAGCTGATTTTGTTGAGAACCATCTTCCTATTGGTCAGTTTGATGAAATCTGCCTTCCTGAGAGCCACCTTCCTATTAGTAGATTCATTTATATTACCTTCCTATCAGCTGAGTAAATGGAAGTTGCGTTCAGTTCCTGATTGGTGGAGTTGTATAAATTGCCTTCCTACCTACTGATTTGATGAAAGCCACTGCCCCAATGGCAGGTTCAGTGCTGCATTCCTATTGGTCAGTTTGATTAATTCTGCCTCCCTGTTGGTCAGTTGAATAAAGTATGTAAGTCTTAGACTTTTTTAAGTAGTTTGATGTTCAGCACATGATGCTATTGAAAATTGATCGCATGCATCCAAATGTGATAAATGTTCATTTATACCTTAAACAGCCACACGGGTGAATTTAGCCAATCAGGAGTCATTGATTTTCCTCTGTTTATTTTCGCATCAGCATAAAAACAGTAGGTGTTGCCATGATTACAGCTTCTTTCTGTCACTGCACTGCCTGATCAGAAGTTATAGATCAGAAGTCATAGATCAACCTTCAGCATAGCAGAGAATTAACCCTTTACCTACTGAGCCAGCGCTGTGTTTTATGTGTCTGGAGTATTATTACCGTAACTCTGTCAAAGTTTGTCCAATCAGAAAAATTCCAATGGCGTTGGAAAGCTGAGTATTATTGGCATGCACACATGTATGGTTCATTACAGTACTCACAACCATATGACGTGGCATTCATAGCAAATCACCATAGCAAAACACCAGAAGTATCACAAGAGCGCTACATGGATTCTCAACACTGTAACTCCTCGAAAGTTTGCTCAATCTAAAAACTTCCAATGCTGACAGAGAGCTGAGAATCTGTGCTTTCCAGCAATATATGATGTGTGGTAAACATATTACGGTAATGTTGAACAGCACCACGAAAACGGCAGCTTTGGCAGAAGACGAGTGAGAAAGGAGAGTGAAGGAAGAGAGTAAAAGGAGAGCGAGTGAGAGTGGTGTTTTGTTTTCAAAAATAGCGTCAGATAGTGGCATCTGTGCGTGTCTGTCATGTGCAATAACAATATGTTACTGAGAATGATGAGAATGCATTTTTCCACCTTTATTTGCACTAATTGTCACCTATGTATATAGTTATCTTTTGCACTGTGTTTTGCACACCCAGAGTCCTAGACTCAAAAATGACTGGTGATTGTTCTAAACATGTATAGGTTCACATTTCAAATGTCAAATCAAAACTTCATGAGCAAAAACAAAATTTCTTCTCATAAAAGCCATAAAAAAAATCTGTTTTTGTGTTGTTCTTCTTTTAAACTGCTGACAATTCCATATAATGTGCAATAACCATTAACCAGATGTTGAAAAGTCAAGTTCAAGTACTCCTGGGAAAAGGGACCAAAGCTCTCAGACTTAGGGCATTTCCTGACTATTTTACAGCCAGAATAACAAAATATGTCCAAATCACCATTTTTAGACTCAGTAGGTAAAGGGTTAAAAGCATTTATAATTTTGAAAATTCAATAGATTTGCTCAGAGCTTTGAGTGAAGAAGAATATGTTTTCAGTAAAGCACAATCAGTCCTAAGATAGGTTTGAGTATGAAAGATCGTCATCTGACGGTGATGAAGTGTTCTTACTGTGGTTACTGAGCTGTTCATTGACTGTCGTTCAGTAAATGATCTTGATCAAAGCTATTTACACTCAAATATTGGGTCAGTTTGACCCGCCGCTGTTCTTTCAGTCCATTCTATTAAACTGCCTTCCTACTGGCCGATTTAATGAAATCTGTCTTCTAATTGGTCAACAGGATTAAATGCTATTGTTTCTATTAGTTCATTTGTTTAAATCTGCCTTCCTATTGATCAGTTCAGTATAATTCTTCCTTCTTATTGTTTGATTCGATTTAACTCCACCTCTCTTTTGGATGAGTTCATGAACTCTACCGTGCTATTGGTCAATTTAATGCACTCAAATAATGGATGAATTTGAACCAGTTGCTGTTGTAGGTATGTAGACATCTGTGGCGATTCTACTGTTGACTGTTGAACTGGCTGATTCAATGTTGCCTCTCTATAGGTCAGCTCCATGCTCCCTTCCTATTGGTGCATTCAATGCTGTCCTCATATTGATGGAATTGTTTAAATCTGCCTTCCTGTTGGATGAGTAAAGGAAAGCTGTCTTCTAATTGGTTGATTGAATGAAAACTGTCTTCTAATTGGTCGATAGGATAAAATGCTGAGTTCTTATTGGTTCATTTGTTTAAAAGCTGCCCCCTATTGGTCGATTCATTATAATGTTTCCTTCCTATAGTTTGATTTGATTTAATGTTGCCTCTCTTTTGGATAATTTGATGAAATCTGCCCTCCTATTGGTCAGTTCAGTGCACTTAAATAATAGGTAAATGTTTTCGTTTTGTTGGATGTTTAAAAGTGGTAATGTGTATCATTGAAGGTAAAAATTCTGTTGTACTTTTTACTTTGATAGTTCCGTACATTTCAGAGCCTGTACTTTAATGCGTTTACTGGAATAATGGAGTTAAATCAGTACTTCTACTTTTACCTGTCTTTTTTCACACAGGTATCTGCACTTCTTGAGAACAGAATGTGAGGACTTTGTCCTCTATAATTTTGAAGAATGTTAAATTTCCTCTGAGATTTGGAAAAAGACAGCTGTGCCAGAGCTTTGTGTTTTTACACTCGTGTTTCATGATTGATTGTTAGTTTGATCAAAAGTGCGATTCTACGGCTAGATGATGACAGGTTATACACTCTGACATCACTGAGCTTCACAGCCAATCATACGTAGAAATAGTAGCACTTCCCTCTTTACTCAGGAATCATGTTCTCATGAAACTGCTGTGAGCTGAGTAACTCAAAATCCTCTTCCCTCACATGCTACCCACCTCTGGAAATCCTTTATGCCCTTTAATCCTAAAGGAGGAGAACCTGGCATGTCAGATACTTCTGTAGTGTTTTAAATTTACTGTCATCATGCATGTTCAAAGTTCAATGTCAAGTTCAAGGTTGTCTCATCGGGAAAAACTTTTCTCATGAATTTATACCTTTTATATTTAATTTCACACAAGAACTCTGCTTGTTTCCTTGTAACTGTTGTGTAAGGATGATTTTAAGGAAGCTTCCTTCAAAGAACTTGTTTTTGTAAAGGCTTTTGACGGTTTCACTTCTTTTTTTAATCCATTTTAGGGAAGTCCACAAGTTTGAATGAATTTCACACAGTGGCTGTTTTCGCAAACAGAGAGCAGCGTCTGCTGTTCTGACACATTCTCTGAAGAAGCTAGACCAGGTCAGGGCTCTTGTGTTTGTATGATGCTAAAAGTCTTGAATGTGCTTCGCAACAGAGCCTGGAGGCTGTTAGACCCCCCCATGTAAACGGACATGGTGACGGCCCCCCTCCACAGCAGCCTGTCAACTTAAACAGGGCGCTCTAGTTGTATTTTTTAGGTGATTTGCCTCTGGATAATAAAGATTACATCCTTTTTAATCGCAGACATGATTTTGACCTCCCCACAATCAAAGAAGCAGCACAAATGTTGGTGATTGTTGAATTTTCAGTGTGTGCTCTTCCTGCAGAAAACTCCATGTGGTCATCTATTGAAAATATTTTTTCACATTATTACATCTTTATTTAAACCATGGTTGATTATAACAGTTTTTTTTTTTTGTTTGTGTTTTTGTAATTTTCTCCTATATTAATGTTTATTTCAGTGAAGCACGATAAGTATGTTTTGGAACCAATACTGATAACGGATAATTTCCTACTCTTGATGGCCAATAACCGATAAAAATCAATAATTTTTTCTCAATTGCTGATTTTAAAAAAGAAGTTTATTTGATGTGTTTATGCACATCTGGGGATAAGAAGGGGTTAATATTTAGTGAGCAAAGATCTCTATAAAGAACTCTAACTGACATCACTCCTGTTTACATCAAAAACAAAGAACTATTCTGACTTTACCACTGTTATTTTTTTAGTTAAACATCTGTGTACCAAAGTACAACGTACACAAACAACTGACAGAGGTTTTCCACTGAAATGAATTGAAGTATCTTGTCAAGTGGTCAAATCTGACAGTTCAGTCAACTAAACAAGAATTCGGCTGACTCATGTCAAATCAGGCAAAACCAAATGATTACAGGCTGTCATGATTAACAAATGGAGATGTTTGGGGGTCTGGGTTTTTTTTCTTTTTGCTGCACAAGTCAGAAATTAAGAGAGCTGACAGAAGTTATATCAGAGATAGGTTAAAATGTCAAGTCCACCGTGGTCTGCTGCTAAACTTCTGTTCCTAACGTCTACCAGACCGAATGAAAGCACATCGAACAGCAGGCAGGGATACGTCTGTGAAAGCAGCTGTGGATCAGGAGACTGTCAGACTGATTTTGTCATTTATTAGCCTTGTACCTTGTGGCTCTAGCAAACTTTCGGCGGTTTCCGATGCCTGCTGAATCAACACTCTGCCTAGCTTGGTCCTAATGCCTGTGACTTGCGGCTACTGATGCTTTTTTTTTTTTTTTTTTTACATTGTTGTGAAGACTTTTAAGCAACTTATGAGATCCGTTGTGTTAAATTCTTGTGTCAGGACTTTTTTCCTCTCTTTGGGATCTTCGTGGGGCAAGTTTTACAAACACTGTCGTGTTATCCTCCCCGTGAATACTGAATAATAGAGTGGTGCAGTTGCGACGTAATTTTGTAGGAAAACCTGGAAGTTTGCGTAGCATGGGTTCCCTCGGCGTTGAGTCTATGGGATTTTTCAGTGGGTTTTTGGATTATTGCTGAAAATAAGCTCGGTGTCCAATAAAAGTTTATGAAACTTGCACGTTTTGTTCATTAAGGGTTTTGTTCACAAATTGATAATATAAGCATCACATCTGGTTCATTAATCTAAGTGGTGAAAGTAAAAAGCTAACATAATACTAAATTGAACTACAACACGGTCGACTTAATTTATGTCATCACACGCGGATACAACTAAACAGCTCAGTTGTGGCGCCTCAAATGATGATGTATGTAGTCCTTGTTAGCTATCTTTTAGCATCCGCTTTTTTAAGGTGTAAAAAGATACACAATTCAAAGGTGGGGCACATTTCAGATGTAAACTCTCCTGAACTTGTGTTCACCACAGACCTTATTTCAGGCATTTAACCAAAAAACGCATTCAAAATTTCCAGAGACTTTCAGACGAGGGAAGTGGAAGTGCTAAAAGGCTAACTTACTTCCGCGTTTTAGGACTCATTCCTGCACCACTCTATTCCCCATGTTTTTAGCCTCGTAGCACTAATGATGCTTCCTCTTCTTCTCTGGTGGTTGACAGCGGGTCTCGTACTGCGGCGCCACCCACTGTTTCGGAATGTGTAGTTTTGTGAGAAAGAAAAAAAACGCCTTCATTATTGGTGGATTTTATCGGTTAATATTTTATTGTAGGGATAATAAAAATATGTAAAATATATGCACTATAGGCCGACAATTTATGGGTGCTGCTAATTATCGTGCATCCCTAGTTTTTTGCATTTGAGTATATGACGCTCAAACACCTGGCCTACAGTCCACACACAGATGCACACACTAGTCTGCTTTCATTCATCATCCTCTGCCTCTCCTTTTCTCTACATGTTAACGGCTTCGTTGGTAAAATTGATGGCTGTAGACACTGAAATAACACACTCCCGTTAAAACTGCTGACTCATGATTCCCCCTTTACATAGAGTATTTGATGTATTTAATTTTAATTTAATCTAATCAAATGCATTCTTACACTGCATTCCACATTATTATGCAAACGACGTTTTTCTCTGATTTTCTAAATATCAATGCAAATGACAGTCATATTTTTCAAGTCATCAACAGTTAGAGTATAATTCAAATGTTTTTGAACAAACTTCATAACGATAACTATTTTTTTTTTTTAAATAAAAACCTCAAAATGCACTTTTCCACATGTTCCACATAATTAATCAGGCCACAGGTTTCAGAGATATGGGAAAGAAAAAGGATCTCTGCAGCTGAAAAGTGTCAAATAGTGTAATGCCTTGAACAAGGAATGAAAACATTCGATATTTCAGGAAAGATTAAGCATGATCATCGAATGTGAAGAAATTTGTGGCTGATTCAGAGCACAGACGGGTTTATGCAGATAAAGGCAGAATGAGGAAGGTTTCTGACGGACAAATACATCAGATTAAGAGAGCAGATGCTAAAATGCCATTACAAAGCAGCAAACAGGTATTTGAAGCTGCTGGTGCCTCTGGAGTCCCACCAACCTCAAGGTGTAGGATCCTCCAGAGGCTTGCAGTCGTGCATAAACCTACTATTCAGCCCCACCTAACCAATGCTCACAAGCAGAAACGGTTGCAGTGGGCCCAGAAATACATGAAGACTCATTTTCAAACAGTCTTGTTGACTGATGAGTGCCGTGCAACCCTGGATGGTCCAGATGGAGGAGTAGTGGATGGTTGGTGGATGGCCACCGTGTCCCAATGAAGCTGGGACATCAACAAGGAGGGGGCGGAGTCATGTTTTGGGCTGGAATCATGAGGAGAGAGCTGATAGGCCCTTTTAGGGTCCCTGAAGGTGTGAAAATGACCTCGGCAAAGTATATAGAGTTTCTGACTGACCACTTTCTTCCATGGTACAAAAAGAGAATCATGCCTTCTGTAGCAAAATTTTCTTCAAGCATGACAATGCTCCATCTCATGCTGTAAAGAATCCCTCTGTGTCATTGGCTGCTATGGGCATAAAAGGAGAGAAACTCATGGTGTGGCCCCCATCCTCCCCTGACCTTTAACCCTACTGAGAACCTTTGGAGCATCCTCAAGCTAAAGATCTATGAGAGTGTGAGGCAGTTCACATCAAAACAGCAGCTCTGGGAGGATATTCTGACATCCTGCAAAAAAAATTCAAGCAGAAACTCTCTAAAAACTCACAAGTTCAATGGATGCAAGAATAGTGAAGGTGATATCAAAGAAGAGCTCCTATGTTAACATGGAACTTGTCCTGTTAAGATGTTTTTGAGGGAAATAGCTTTGATTTCAGTAAATATGACACCCTGATGCTGCAATTTCTACAAATGACCAGTCTCATTTCTTTACAACCTATAAAATGTTTTAAAAAGCTGTTGTGCTTAATAATGTGGAACAGTGCATTTTGAGGTTTTTATTTTTTTAAAAATGTTTGTCATTATGAAGTTTGTTCACAAAACATTTGAATTATGCTCTAATGGCTGATGACTTGAAAAATATTCTGACTGTCATTTGCATTAATATTTAGGAATAATAATATAATAATAATGTGGAACGCGGTGTAGATGTTACACAATAAGACCTAGAATTCAGTATTAGTGTACTTTTGAGTGCACTCATTGTGTAGCCCACTTGATGCATTTAGTAGCCACTGCTGTGTCATATTTGACCAAATGGGAGGAGCTAAAGTGACCCAGACCTGGAAATAGGGTAATAGTAGGATATACATTTTTAAAATGACAATAGGCAATGCTAGAAATTGACCCTCAAATAAAGAATAATCGTGATTAATAATTGTGATCATCTCAGTATTGATCAAAATGATCATGATTGTTATTATGGCAGAAATCATGAAGCCCTGTCCTTTTGTTTGTCTCACACGTCTAAAATTTTCATTCCTGATTAATCTCATCAATGTTTGAGTCAAGAGCACTTTTTCTCTTATTGTGGCATATTGAAATCCCACGTTTTACATTTTATACCGTTTTTTTTTTGTTTTGTTTTGTTTTTTTTAATTTTAGATTTTTGTGCTGTCTTAAACTAAGGGGGTAGTAGACTTATCATAGACCTGCTTTTATTAAAAAGAAAATGAGGGGACAGTTAGCAGTGTTGGACTAAATTGACATTACTGTGGCAGTAGGGGGACGTTACAATGACTCCACCAAAGTGTGCTGAAGAGGACAGTAAAGCATTGCACTGATTGTAGACCACAACTGCATTAATGCTGACAGCCCTCATTTTTGATGCTTTTTACCACTGCATGCTTTAAATTATGGAATATCTGCTACTTTTACATTTGACTGAATGAAATGAACAAAGTTTTGAAGAAAAGACGTGTGTACACTTGAGTTTCAAACCACAGATGCTGTGAGAGGGAGGGAGGGAGATGGCGGCAGTGATGGGCGATCAAATGGGAGTGCCAGTGTCCTGTCGCTAAAGCAGAGCTGGGATACTGAGACAGAAAATGTTATTTCCTGATGTTACACAGCAATCTAAAGAAGTTAGAAATACACCAACACCTCTGCATAGACATAAGAGGACTCAGGATGCTGATGATCACTTCTCTCTGCTGGCTGTGTGGAACTCTCTGCTTCTGACTGTTTCATTTGCCAGTCAGCAAATATGTTTTATTTAGTCTCTGAGGTGTCTTTTAAAGGTGCACATGTTAACGTAAGTGTTTTTTTAGACAACGAGCTAAAGCTTCTTTTACCTGCAGCCTCACAACCCTGCATAAAAACCAAAATGATCAAAAAATGAAAAAAATACAGGGAGCAGAATCACTGCATTAACTTCCGATTATTATTTAAAGATCATTCAGAGGAAATATATGATTTTAGGTGGGCCCTGTATATTTTTCAAAGAAAATCAGATTTGTTGCCTTCTAAAACTATTATCAGTATGACAGATTTTGGTATTTTTTATTAACCATGATGAGCTGGAAATGCATGTCTCTGTCAGAAGTTTGTCTAACCAGAAATGGCCCAGCAACAGTTGTATTGAGAAGGAGCTCTCTGATTGGTGGGTCATTAGGCCAATCAGAGAGCCAACAAAAGGCCATTTGTTTCCCCAGCCAGGTTTGTTGTCCAGAGTATTTGATCATTGATCACTGTGAGCTAGGCTTGTTCGGTATACCGGTACTAAATTGGTACCGGGGTACTGAGGCATTTAAAACGATACTATACTGCGCTTGGATGAGACCGGTACTTCTTTTTTACATACACACACACACACACACACACACACACACACACACATATATATATATGTCCTCATATCAGTAAATGGTTAAGTATTTAAAACAATAATGATGGTAATAATATTAGCTTTTTAGCTTTTTAAACCTTTAAATCCCACACAAAGAAAATATCTGTTCTTTTGGTTTGTTTGCAGTTTTTTTCTGTATCCTAAAACATTGACAGAAACAAACAATGACATGTTATGTTTTTTAACACATTAATTTTTTTACTGATGCATAGTTATAGTTCTAAAATTTTCTATAAAAATAAAGTCAATAATGACATTTTTTGTGTTCTCTTTTTATTTCGAAAAGTATCGAAATACATGTAGGTACCGTATCGATACCAAAATGTTGGTATCGTGACAACACTTCTGTAATCAGTAAACCGTTCCACTCCTGATAAGCACAAAAAACGACTTAAAGGGAAACTCCATCTTCATCCTCTTAGACCAGTCTCTCCTCTTCCTGCAGACTTGATCCAGTGTACAAATGAGATGAATGTGAACATCCCTCAGCTGGCTGACACACTGTTCGAGAGGACCACCAATACAAGCTGGGTAGTCGTCTTCAAGTCTCTCACCACCACTCATCATCTCATGGTCTATGGCAATGAGGTTAGTACTTCAGGAATATGTGTCCTCCATCTTTGTCCTTGAGGAAATATGGATGAGATCTTTTTTTAAATTATTACAATCCCAGTTTCCAAAAAGTTTGAGGTGCTGTATAAAATGTAGATAAAAACAGAATGCAACAATTGTAGATCTTCTAAACCCATATTTTATTCACAATGGAATATAAACAACAAGTCAGATGTTAAACTGAGACATTTTACTGTTTTATTAAAATATTAGCTCATTTTGAATTTGATGGCAGCAACACTAGAAAATAGGGAGAGGTCCATGTTTACCATTGTGTAGCATCACCTCTTCTTCTAACAACAGTCTGTAAACATCTGGGATTTGAGAAGACCAGTTGCTTGAGTGTAGAGAAGAATGTTGTCTCATTCTTGTCTGATGTAGGATTCTAGCTGCTCAGCAGTCCTGGGTCTTCTTTGCCATATGCTCCAGATGTTTTCTATTGGTGAAAGGTCTGGACTGCAGGTAGGCCAGTTCAGGACCCGGACTCGGCCTTCCCTGACAGAAACGTTGTCTGGATGGGAGCATATCTTGCTCTAAAAGCTCTCTCTACTTTTCAGCATTGATAGTTCCTTTCCAGATGTTAAAGCTGCCCACGCCATAGGCACTAATGCAACCCCATACCATCAGAGACGCAGGCTTTAGACCTGAGCCAGGAGAACAAGCTGGATGCTCCCTCTCCTCTTTGGTCCACAGGACACGGCGTCTGTGGTTTCCTCTGACCACAGAACAGTTTTCCATGTTTCCTCAGTCCATGTTAAATGAGCTTTGGTCCAGAGAAGATGGCGGTGTTTCTGGATCCTGTTCACTCTACTACTTGTTCTCTCCATGATCCAGCTTTAACTGTCGTTTGTGGATGGAACGGCTGAGTGTGTAGACAGACAGCGATTTCTGGAATGTTCCTGAACCCATGCAGTGATTTCAGTACAGAATCATGCCTATTTTTTATAATAATAATAATAACCCTGAGGGCTCCTACAGCCTTGTCTCTTGCTCACAGAGATTTCTCCAGGTTCTCAGAATCTTTCAATTATATTTTTGACTGTAAATGGTGGGATATTCAAAGTCTTTACAAATTTATGTTTTAGATTTTTTTTCTGAAATTGTGCCAAAATATTAAGGTTAGGGGTGCACGATAACTATTGGGCCGATAATTATCGGGCCGATAACAGGAAATTATTACGTCATTCTGATAAGTCCAATATCATGACGACTAGCCCTAATAACATATATATTTTTGTCAGCACGGCAGTGCTGATGTTTGTTTTCTTTCTCACGAGACTACACATTCCAAAACAGCAGGTGGCATCGCAGTAGACGACCCGCTATTAAGCACCAGAGAAGAAGAGGAAGCAGCCCCTGTGCTAAAAAGCGAACAACACGGGGGTGTTATTCAGTATTAACGGGGAGGATAACATAACCATATGTGGAGAATTTGCCCTGCAAAGGTCGCAAAGAGTAGAAAGAAGAGCTCGACTGATCTTATAAGTCACTGAAGAGTCATCATCCTAACTACGTTAAAACGAAGCAGCAGCAGCCTCAGCTGGGGGCATTAAGACCGAGCCGACGGCTAATACCAGACAGAGTGCTGATTGTAAGTAGGCATTGAAAACAGCAGAAAGTTTGCAGAAGCTAAAAGGCACAACGTTACAATAACAAAATCAGTCTGACAGTCTCCTGATCCACCGCTACTTTCATAGACGTGTACCTGCCTGCTCTGTTTGACGTGGTTTCATTCAGTCTGATCCACGTTAGGATCAGAAGTTTAGCCACATACCACGGTGGACTTCACATTCTTATTCTTCACTATTCTGATATGACTTATGTCAGAGCATATTTTTAATCTTTATGTAAAACATCAGCTCGCTTTAATTCTGGCTTAAGCAGCAAAAATAAAAAACAAAGACCCCCAAATATCTCCATTGTTCAGCATAACAGCCTGTTATCATTTGGTTTTATGGGGGAAAACCATCTGTCAGTTGTTTGTGTATGTTGTACTTGGTACACAAATGTTTAACTAAAAAAAGTTAACTATAATAACAGTTATTAAGTCAGAATAATTCTTTGTTTTTTGAAAAACACAAGTGATATTAGTTAAAATTAGTTATAAATATCTTTGCTCACTACATATTAACCCCTTCTTACCCCCAGATGTGCATAAACACATCAAATAAACTTCTTTTGTTAAATCAACAATTGAAAAAATAAAAATCCTTTTTTATCAGTTATCGGCCATCAGGAGTAGGAAATTATCGGTTATTGGTATCGGTTCAAAGAAATACTTATCATGCATCACTAATTAAGGTGCAGTTTTTCACAGATTGGTGAACATCAGCTTATCTTTTCTTCTGAGAGTCTGCCTCTTTAAAATGCTCCTTTTATACCCAGTGATGTTACTGACCTGTTACCAATCATCCTAATTAGCTGCAAGATGCACTTCTAGCTGTTTTTCATTTCTACCACTAATTTTTCTAGCGGTTTACTTTCCCATCCCTACTTTTTTGAGATGTGTTGCTGCCATCAAATATAAAATGAGCTCATTTTTCATGAAATGGTAAAATGTCTCCGTTTCAACATCTGATATGTTAATGTGCAACTGTGAATAAAATATTAAAAGATTAGAATTGGTTCACAATTAATCTCAGGATTTCTCTTGTTAATTGTGATTAATCATGCCCATTTCATAGTAGTATAGAATTCTGCTATTTTGCATTAAAACATTTTTTGTGTCATTTTTAATTTGTCTTCTGTCTTAAACGTAAGTGCAGCTGACTCCCTATGTGGATGCAGACCTGGTTTAAAGGTAGATCAGAGACTAAAGCATGAATTTAACTTTGGAAAAATAAACCTGCTATGGATTTAAGAGGAAATAAGGAAACCATACAAAGGTAAATGTTCATTAGACTGAAATGAGACATAAAGGAGCAGTAGTGGACTTATTTTACATCACTGTAGCTGCAGGGAGACGCTGCACTGACTTAACCAAAGAGTGTTAAAAGGGACGATAAAATGTGAGAATAATAGCGATTTTAAAAGAATTGGTGCACTATTTGTAGATTGCAGTCAATTGTGAATAACGCGATTAATCTTGACAGCCCTAGAATTAAATATGAGTTTGAGATTTGAAAATGATTGCATTCTGTTTTTATTTACATTTTACACAGCACAACTACCTGCTAAAGTTATCCCCTGCGTATGGGCGACAAACTACTGGTTAGTAAAGGGTTTAAGCTAGCCTGTAATCAGACCAGTGTCTTTCACCTGAAGGGGCCATGCCATAAGTAGTGGCATCAGCCGCACAGCTGAAAGCCTCACTATTAGTCAATGCCCCCATCATGCATCTAGAGCTAATGTGCTGTTCTTCTTGCAGAGATTTATACAGTATCTGGCCTCAAGGAACACATTATTCAACCTCAGCAACTTTTTGGATAAAAGTGGTCTACAAGGTGAGTACCGCAATAAGCATTTTACTGCTCAGCCAGTTTTCTTGTGGTATGAATATTGATTATGACCTGCTCCCTTCTGCTGTTTATGACATAGGCTATGATATGTCAACGTTCATCAGGAGGTATAGCCGCTACCTGAACGAGAAGGCTGTGTCCTACAGACAAGTGGCTTTTGACTTCACTAAAGTGAAAAGAGGGTAAGCACTTTTAACTGTAACTGCACCTACAGATGTAGACCCTGCAGGACTACTTTGTCACAGTTTTATTGGTGGCTGCATACGATCAGCAGAAGCATATTGAACTACTTTGTAAAATACATGATTCTGATGGGATCATCCTTTTAAAGGAGACAAAATTAGCATGAAGACCAGACAGTTGTCATGGTTGCGGTTCTGGAGAACTAACTGTAATCCTGTCAGACTACAGATGAGATGTCTGGTTAGGATGGCTACAATAGACCATATTTAAATCTGAAACTATTTTAATAGCATGATATTAAAGAATCTTGATGTGGACCAGTAATATACTTAGCTGATAAATAATGAGCTGGCTGGGATCAGCCCATGCCTTCAGTCGTTTAGGGGGAGTTGAGTTGAAAACTTCACCTAAAATGTTCTGAAGTGTAGCTAGCCTTAGTATCATTGATCTCTGTTTATTACAGGAGTCAGAGAAAGGAGATGAAAACAGTGAAAAGATGAAAAACTGTAGACAGAATCAACAACACTTTAGATAAAACAAAGTAAACGTGTAACAGAACAAGCAAGGAATGCGTTGACGTCGGTGATGAAACAGAAAAATATTTAATAAGGCTCAAAGTAAAGAGAAACCAACGAAGATTAGAAAACGGCATCTGTAGATCACAGCAGACTGTCTAAACAGAAAGTTTCTCCTTTGTGCTTGTAGAGTTAATGTCAGTGATGGTGGATAACAGATACTATTATTGAAATGATGACACTTTTCATTTTACTGTCTTAGCTCAGGTTTTTAAAAGTACATTCTTAAAATGGGAGTTCAAGGTCATCTATTTGTATTAAATGTACTGAAGTCAAATATATAAACAAGAAAAACTAAGGATTTGATGTTCTGTTAAAATGCAGTTTGAGTCATGAAAAATGTGTAAGCAGTGACTTTAGAATATAACTACTAGTTTAAACATTTCATAATTAACCTGCCTTGTATTTCAATTCATTAAAAACATGATTTTTCATGTCATAGATGATAGTGTTCTTTATATAGTGTAAAATCTTGTCTGTCACAGTTTTTATCATGTCTCTTCTTGTCTTATGAGCTTCTGTATTTTCGTATCCAGAGGACATTGTCCTTTCAGTCTAGCTCATGAAAACCTTTTTCTTGTGCTGTTTTAAGAATGATCTCTTGTATTCTTTAAAGTGATATCCTTCTTTCAGGGATTTTTACTGTAAGGAAAAAGAAAATTCTGTATATCTTGTCTTCTGTTTCAAGTGTAGCAGTTGTTCTTCAGCTGCCTCTGAGTGCTTACAGAATGCCAGATATTTATCTTTACCCCTTATTTATATTTTCATGTTAATCAAATACCCTGGGCCTTTTTTTCCATGACAAAAACTAGACTAAGACTAACAAAAATAGATCTGTGATGACTAAAACTGACAAAAACTAGGTTTAGTTCTCGTCAAGATGACTAAAACAAGACTAAAATGTAATGTAGTTTTTGACGGACATTTTAAATCCTTGATATTTCTCCACTGTGGGTAAATCTGTCAAAAAACAATGTAGCTGTATCTAAACTTAGCACAAAAAGTAAGGAAATTTGTGTTTGGTAAATTATTTCTTTGTTGTAACGATGCCTCTTGGCGATAAACCGTATACCGTTGGAAAGCCTGTTTATTTCCATTTTAAATGGTGCCACATTTGTAAGGAACAGGCATTTGTGGGATGAGCAGCAGAGCTGAGTATGAAGGTTGCGCCCATGAAAAATTGCCATATTTTTCCTGCCAATGCCAAATTATATATATCCCAAAGGCATAAATAGCTGTGCACAATTATAAGGCAAGTATTAATGTGCATGATTATTAGGAAACTACATTTAAGGAAGAATATGTTCCAACTAATTAATTTATCCTCACTTTTGAAGCATACATAAGTAAGCAACTTAAAATGATGATCAATAATCATTCTGGCCTTTCAGAAGTATTCAGTAGCCATCTTTCTTTTTGATCACCTCCATGAGCCATCCATCCATAGAGCCAGTAAGTTATGATCTGTTCACAGCAGCAACCACAACCTCCCAAATGCTGTCGTTGTGTTAGTGGCTGAGATGTGAGCCTGTTATAGGGTCCATTCGAATAGTCCATTTTGCTTAGAAAGGTTCCTAACTGAGTGAAACGACCCGCATTTTAGTGTCGGCCATGATAAAGGCCGTTCGAATTCTCCAACTGAAAAGGAAAGGAGCTTCATAACTTCCTTTATTATCTCCTTTAGCCTAGAAAACACTGGACCATCCTTTACCAGAGGAGAGATGAAAAGATGGCCCACAATGCTTTGCGTAAACTTCATTTAAAGTGACGCACCTGTTGACCGCTCATCAGAACAAGTGAATAACTTGACTGTAACTTTACTAGCCCCAATTTAAACTGTGAAATTCATTGTCAAATTTATAATCCATGTGATAAACGGAAGGTAGTAGGGATGAACAGAGAAATATTACAGACATGACAACTATATCATTCAACTTATGATAATGACTTCATTTCTTCTCGTTTCCATTTTAATCAAACAGTAAACTGATCAGTCAGTATTTTAAACTGTATTTGTTTTGCTATTTTTAAAGTAAATGTGATAAACGTTTGTAAATCACGACCAATTAAAGCGATAAAGTTGGCATGTTGCTATATTGTGAATATTAGGCTTCTTCTATCATCAGAACCAGAGTAGACTAATAAAATTAACAGACGAGAAAATTAAAGAGAAAATGGATAGGCAGAAAATAAAGCAAAACAATTTGTTGTGAAATAAAAGGACTTGAACATTATTCATCTCGTATTGACTTAGAAGAAAGTTCAGATGAGGAGAAAAGTTTCTGCTGTTCTGGATGTTTACAGTCATAGTTCCTCTTCCATAGTCCATCAATGTTAAATTGTAGTTTTTACACAAAAAACACGTCACATCTGTAACATCAGCCTAGGGAAAGTGCAGTCGGATTCCCTAATCACCACAGTTTTCCTTTTCTATTCTCTTACTCCCATCTTTCCTTGACCCTGTGATGTTTTCCGGCGGGGTTAAGGAAAAGTGGATAGGAAAGGACTTAGGAGGTAATTTTTTTTGGACTTTTTGAACAGACCCATAGTCTCTACAGCGTGGCTAACATTAGCAGCTAGCTCGGCCAGCCTTCGTTCCTCTTTGCAGATTAATACCGCGCTTTGATATGTGGACTCTTTTCACTTCAGTTGAGTCGTATGTGAGTTCAACCTTCGACAGCCTACATACCACTTTATTTCCATTTATCACTTAAAAAAACTGTCCTACCGCACGGTTCCTACCACACACTAACAGCTAAGCTTCTCATATTCACATCTGGCGAAGTGCTGGGGGAGAGCTCAGACATGAACTGAATGTACAGCACCTGTAGTGGCAGGAGGTTCGTTACAGTTTAAAAGAGCTTTATAGGGTTCAAGCTGTTTATAAAAAAATATAGGTAACTGTTTTAACCGACTCTTAAATCTCGCACTAACTACTTTGATAAACAAGTTTAGCCGTTTAACTGCGTGCATCCTTAGTTTGTGAGGTAAACTGTCTTCCCTGACTGTAAATCTCATATTGAAGAACGGCCCACAAGCTCTAAATGGGGTTTAAGATAGGTGAGGAGAAAGGCCTGTCAATAATTGATCATCTTTGAGGACTTTGCTGGCTAACCAAGATGTGATGGAGCATCGTCCTGCATAAAGATCGTGGTTTTCTTGAATGCAGAAGACTTCTTCCTGTACCACTGCTTGAAGAAAGAATCTTACTGGCAGTAAGTTTGGGAGTTGATTTTCTTCAACCTGAACAGGTCCAACCAGCTCGTCCTTGATAAAACCAGCCCATACCAGCCTGTTGTTTCCGTTTGTGATCTAACTGCAGGCCCATCCGTCTGGTCCGTTAAGGCTCACTCTCATTTCATCTGCCCATAACACCTGAGAGATCTGTCTTCAGGTATTCCTTGGCCCAATTAAGACGCTTTAACTTATGAGTCTTATTCAGGAGGTCTAGTTTTCAGCCTTCTTTACTTTTACCACATCTCTGAGTATTTGACACCTTGTTCTTCTGGATACTACAGGTATATACAGCTGTGGAATATGGTAGCTCTGGAGAATAATGTGTTTCTGGTAACTTCATGCTTGAGTCTTCTGAAGTCTTTTGCTTTTTTATTTTTAAAATGTTCCCTTTCCTCTTTAAACCCCCAGGTCTGATGGTGTGATGAGAACCATGAACACAGAGAAGCTCCTGAAGACCATCCCCATCATCCAAAATCAGATGGATGTGCTCCTCGATTTCAATGTAAGTGCTCAGTTTGCACATGTTAGCATTAAAATCTACTGCTCACGCCGTTTCTCCATTCCTCAAGTGTAGTTAGTCTAAGAGAATAAAACACTCCTCTGTCTCTTTCAGGTCAATGCCAATGAACTGACCAATGGTGTGATCAACGCAGCCTTCATGCTTCTGTTTAAAGATGCTATCCGACTGTTTGCTGCGTACAACGAGGGCATAATCAACCTCCTGGGTGAATACCACGTTTTTGTGTTGCCTTTAGCCTCGTAAATTCTGACATTTATGTCGTTTTTTCCCAACTATTCCTGTAAACAACCAGGGGTGCTATGAACAACAAGGGGTCACTGAGTGAAAATACTTTCAGTGTGCTTTTACTGTAAGGTTGGCCTGAACTACATTTGATCACACTCCTGCAGAGTTAATGCATGTCATTAACACTGCAAAATACAGACCGTAAGATTTTTTTTGAAGTAAGTAAAAAGAGAGTTTTCATCCATTATTCACCTGCAGAGATATTTTTTTTCTTAACCAAGCCTAATTTGACAAGTTCATACTGTTGTTTAACTCATTGAGTGCCAGCCCTTTTATAAAATGGCAAGTGGCTTGTGCCAGCGTTTTTGGCCATTTTGAGTCATCTTTCAAGACCCACAGAATATTTTCTACTATGATTATGAAAACACCAAATAGCTCAAATGAAAGAAGAAACTCTCTATTTCATCATGGAAAAAAACGCTTGTTTGTAGCTTGTTCCGTTCTTGATTTATCTGAAGTTGAATAGAGGCAACACAAACACATGAAAAAGAGCATAAAAACACAACAATTGAGCTGTATTTGAACAGAACTTGAGGTAGTAGGATTTTTTTGCACTTGAATGAAATGAAATAAATAGAATAAAAAATTAAAATGATATTCTGTAAATAATAATTTTGGTCACATCTTACCCAGGTGTATCTTAAAGGGATACTTAAACATTTTGGCAAATTCGCCCATTGCCATAATCCCTATAGTCTTAGTAATAGGTTCATTACCTTCAGTTGTCCGTGCAAGCTATTTTTAGATTGGCGCTGCTGAATTCGGACCTGCTGTCCCAACTCAATGTAAGCAGACGGTATTCCGGCTTTCCCTCATCAAACTCATCAAATACACAATCCAGCAACTCCAAGTTGTGACCTGCACATTCACCAGGCTATGAAATAATCATGGAACACTACGAGACTGAGATGTTTTAAAGCTAAATGCAAAGCCAGAACTACATTCCAGACATGGCCGCTGCACTGTGTCACTCCTCTGGGTGGTTTACTCAAGAAATATTTCAGAGTATTTGCCAGAATACCGTCTGCTTACATTGAGTTGGGACAGCAGGTCCGAACTCGGCAGCGCCGATCTAAAAATAGCTTGCACTGACAACTAAAGGTGACGAACCTATTAGTAAGACTACAGGGATTATGGCAATGAGCGAATTTGCCAAAATGTTGAAGTATCCCTTTAAAGGGCATAAAAACTAAATGAGCACAGTTGTAGCTTCAGTTGAAAAGGACATGTTTTATATTTGGTATTTTGGGGCTTCTTCTGTCAGCATCGCTAGCCACGCTTCAAAACAATGCAGTGCATTGTAGGTAGACTGTTGCTAGGCTACGCAGAGTGTTGCATTCAAGGCCTGAAATACTGTGGGAATTTATGGAAACTTGCAGAACAGGTTGCCCTATGCATCTCTGGCATGACCACAGGCTGGGCCACTTGGGGGTTGGTTCTGGGCTGCATTTTGCCCCCTGGCCGCTAACTGAAAAGGCCTGACATAAAGCTCTTAATCTCATTATTTCCCTATATTTTTTGTGTATACACGTCGTTGATGATTTAAAATTGTGGTTTAAGCATGCAGACATGTTTAATTCTCTGTGCTTGTTGTTCTTGCTACAGAGAAATACTTTGACATGAAGAAGATTCAGTGCAAAGAAGGACTTGACATTTACAAGAAATTCCTCACCCGAATGACAAGAATCTCAGAGTTCCTTAAAGTTGCAGAGGTGAGTCTGGAGCCAGACAATCTCAAAGATTTTAAAAAGCTCTGAGATTAGGGATGCACCAATGCCAGCCCCAGTACAGGTATTGTTTCAGTATCAATACCAGTATAATAAAGTGGTATTGGAGAATCCCTACATTGGAATATTTTCCTGGTTGTTTCTATGTTCCAATCCTTTTTGTTTTCTCCCTGCAGCAAGTGGGGATCGATCGAGGGGACATCCCTGACCTGTCTCAGGTAAGCCGGAGTGAAAACTAAACTGTCTTGCAACAGTTACTTAGAAAACGGCCCCGGCCTCTTTGCTGGCTTTGTTTCCCAAAAAGGTGTTCCACGGCTGAGTTTGGAGAGTCACTACAGTTGAAGGGTTTATGTTCACAATGTGTTCTCACTAAGGTAATAAGTCAGAGAGTAAGACCTGATAGAATACTGGGATGTCCTGCTGTAGCTGCCTAAGATAATGCTTTATCCTTTTGTGTGGTCAGAAAATCCACCTGCTGTCAGGATCCTATTTGAGCTAGTCTTGGTCAAAAATATATGAGGAGAGTCAGATCACCAAATGTCATACCACGGTTAGGGTGGCATGCAGCAAGCAAGTCTCACTTCCAGGCTGCACGAGCTATAACAGTAGAATAACAATCATAATAAGGGGTGTTGTATTTTTAAATCAGTGTTATGAACTTTATCAAACTCAGGCTTTCTGTCTGGGTATTTTTCATGGTATATAAGTTTGAGAAATGAGTTCCAGCTAACTTTTATGAGCTGATAAAGAAGGGCAAGAGATGAAATGGTCTAATCTAGGAATGCATCGAAATGAAAATTCTTGGCCGAAACCGAAAACCGAAAATGAGGAAACCAAGGCCGAAAACCGAAACACCGAAAGAAATTATTATGCCAGTTATTAGTACCATTGCATTTATGGCTATGACTGTGTACTAACCTCACTAAAATCAATTGCATTTGCATAAATTAATATTAATGCTTCAAAGAATAAATCAATTACAAAATTATGTAAATATTTATTAAGCACTTCATTCCAACAATACACAATATGAAATAAAATACAAAATAAAATGTTTAACTTGACCACACTCATGTAAACATTAATAAATCAGTGGTTCTCAACCTTTTTCAGTCATGTACCAAGTACCCCCTAAACAGCACAAAGCTTTTTGGCCAAAAAGAAAGACATTAAAGAGTGCTGTGACAGCCGTCTGATTTATCAAACTTTGTAACTGATAAACACTTTCAAATTACAAATATAAGATCTTTTTTTCATCCATTTTAAATATTAAAAATGCATGAATAAAGTCATGGTACATCTTCTCATTCTAAATGTAGGAATTCAAATTAATGTAGCTATTGAAAACAGTGACTGGAAAGGCTTTAAACCCAGAAGTGTGCAAAACTCTGCTCCACTGCAGTGGTCTCTCTGGAACAATTTGGAAATAAAAACATAGAGCTAGAAAAACTAAAAACCTGTAAATAATAAACAAGTTATAAAAAAGACTTCTCTTTTCTCAAACTGAAATAATGAACTTAGTTATAGATCAGCATTTCTTCACAAAAAATAAATCATAAACCTTTTTATGAATGGAGAGGTTGTGAATACAGTGATTGACAGGCACGTGCCAGTGTGGGTCAAACCATTCTGCCATGGGGGAGACTCAGGGGGTTTAGGGTGATTAAATTTAAGAGCATACAAAATATTAACTCCAGTTTATAAACTTAAGGTCCTTACACTCTAGACGCAATTTTTTCATGCAAATTATTTACACTAAATATTTACATTTAGAACCTGTAGCGAGTCAAAGCAAGCTTCCACACCTGCAACATCATTTCGCAGCGCGACATTGCTGCGGATATTTAAGTAGCACATTTGCGCTCATATGGACATGTGGGGCTGCCTGCTGCCTGTCTCCCTCTCTACCAGGCTAAAAAAAGAGGCAGAAACAAAAGAACTGATACAGACAAATATGAGGAGATATCAAACATCAGGTGGTGTTGGAGAGGAGGACGTTTATGTTCCTCTGTCTACCATAAAAATCGGCACCACCATGTGTGCTCGTCTGAGCGAAACTCACACAGCTGGAGCTGTTTCTAAACTAACGGGACTTTAGTGAAATATTTACCAACACAGTTTCCTCTGACCTCAGACAAAGGACTTCTAAAAGCTCCAGATCAACCAGCTAAATGACTCCTCTGACCAGTCTGGAACAGAAACAGGTGAGCCAGTCTGTGAGCTGTGGAGAGAGTTAACTCCTCTAACCGCGAGCCTCAGCTGTGCAATATTATAACTCTTATTGATCATATTTGACATAGAATGAATGAAAAGTCAGTCCCTCCTCTTACAAACTTGGCTGGCACAGTGAATGAAACCGTGAAAAAAAAACGGCACTGACAGCCTGGCTGTGCGTAAAAGTGCCGCGTTACGCACGGTGTGAAGGACAGAGAGGGACACACCTCCTTTTATCTTTCGCTTCAAAAAATATCAGTGTTTATCAGAGGACAGAGAAAACACACCACAGGCATTCGCAGCACGAATGTGATTTTAGAATGTAGTAATATACTCGCAAAAACATGTCTCTCCTGACGTGCAAAGAAAGGTGCTATTTTTCTTAAATAGCCGGCGTGTATTTTAAAATCTCACATGCCCCCTGGGGTGCCTTCACGTACGCGTACCCCCTATTTACCCCTACGCGTACTGTTCCAAGCGCATGCTGGCTGCGTTTTTTGCTTGCGTCACCACAACGTCATGTTTCGGCCTTGTTGTTTCGGTGATAAAAGTCTTTTGGCCGAAAACCAAAAATGCACTTTTGGGCCTTTTTCGGCCGAAAATTTTCGGTGGCCGAATTTCCAGTGCATCCCTAGTCTCATCATTTTAATTGTTGTCGTTTCTTGTGGGCACATGCCAGAAACAAGTTTAATGTTTAGTTATCACTGCTGCGTGTCATGACAATCTGTTGAAAATGAAGTTGTTTGCCGTTGAAAAACTTTGAAGAACCAAATACCCAGTCTGAAAGGATGTGTGCCATCTGGGACCCTGGTTATTCTCTTTGCTAAGGCGGGTTTGCAGCCCCCACAGTCTTTATTCATTCATTGACCCCCACAATTTTGACAAACCATTTGGCTGATTGTCTTTCACAGGCTGCTAACCTCCTGAAGTTCCTGTACTAATCAGTTTTCACAACAAGAGTTCAGCTAGGCAGGCGATGCACGCTCTGACTACTGCACTTACAAACATCTTCACACTCGCCATTCACTCCTGACCTTGAACATCCTACATTAAATAAAGGTGTAAAACAAAGGATCCCATTCAGAGACTAGCTTAAGTGCTTGTATGTGTGTTTATATACTCACCAAATACCTCAGCAGGTACACCTGTTCATCTGCACATCAGCACAAATATCTAATAGGTCAGTCACATATCAGCAGCCATGTAGGCATGTAGACATGGTCAAGACAGTGTGCCAAAATCCACATCCAGCATCAGAATGTGGAAAAAAGGTGATTTAAGTGAAACTGAATGTACTGTTTGTTGGTATAGAGCTAGCTGGTCAGAGTATTTCACAATGGCTGATCTACTGGGATTTTCACGCCATCACAACCGTCTCTATAACCTTGCAAAGCAGATGGATACGCCTGTTTCTTTGTTTTTCACTGGTGAATGCACCGTTTGGGCCTGGTTAGAAAATGACAGGACCAATCAGCATTGAGGGGCGGTACTTTCAGGCGCAGCAGAGTCGTGAAGTTAACAAGCAGCAGCAAGAGCTGGTGCAGTTATGGAGGAAGAGTTTAGCGTGGATGCTGCTAAAGCGCCAGTTTTATCAGAACTTGACAACATTTCTTTGTTAAAAGAAGAACAAAGAACAGCAGTGAGTTGTTTTCTTTTCAAAAACAACAAAAGTCGAGTACTGATATGTCTACAGTCACCATGTTTTGTGTTATTCCTCAGTGGCTGCGCACGTGCAGCTCGATAGCGGCTACATCACGTGTTTTGTTGCTCTGCTTGGCCCATAGACAGACAGAACGTTCACCCAGTCACCCTCAGAGTTTTTTTCAAAGCCTCTGCCTTTTCTCAAATGTTTCCTATTGAAGCTTTAGTTATTTTCAGAAAATCTTACTTCCGGAGTAAATCATAATTATTGGATAGAAATTAAAAGATAGAGTCAAAATACAACTTTTTATCCAACAAGTTACTTGTCAGAACATTTTGATTTACTCATCTCATAATTATGACTTGACCTTTAATTTTGTTTTTTCTTCATAATTTCTTCTATCCCATAATCTCATAAATCAGTGATACTCAACCTGTGGTTCTCGGGCTGCATGTGGCTCTTTAGTCACCAGTTGCAGCACTTTTAAAGGGATACTTCAACATTTTGGCAAATTCGCCCATTGCCATAATCCCTATAGTCTTAGTAATAGGTTCCTTATCTTTAGTTGTCGGTGCAAGCTGTTTTTAGATCGGCGCTGCTGAGTTAGGAGCTGCTCTGACAACGCAATGGAATCTTATGGTATCCCGGCTTTCCCTCATCAAATACACAATCCAGCAACTCCAACACGCTCTCACGGACAAGTTGTTACCTGCACATTCACCACGCTATGAAATGATAACATGTAATTATGTAACATTACGACGCATGAAGCAAATACTGGGAACTATTTCTTGAGTAAACCACTGGGCGGAGTGACACAGTGCAGCAGCCATGTCTGGAGTGTAGTTCCGGCTTTGCATTTAGCTTTAAAACATCTCCACCTCCTAATGTTCCATGATTATTTCATAGCGTAGTGAATAAGACTCCATTGCGTTGGCAGAGCAGCTCCTAACTCGGCAGCGCCGATCTAAAAATAGCTTGCACCAACAACTAAAGGTAACGAACCTATTAGTGAGATTGTAGGGATTATGGCAATGGCCAAATTTGCCAAAATGTTTAAGTATCCCTTTAAGGCTCCTAAAAGTCTTTATGAGGGTAAACACTGTCATCAGTAAAAATTCATTTTGAGTCACATCAATAAATCTGTTACCCACACAAAGAAGACGGACTAAACTACCAAACTGAAACCTTTATTTTTTTAATCCGTATATTATTACCGTCAGTCATGCTCTACAGAGGAGTGTGTATAAGAGAAGAGAGCAGATGAAGTCCACTGGTGTTGCGTCTCTTCAGTAAGGTCAAACATTGAGGTGTGCTGTCTTGTGTTCAAATTGAAGCTTCCTATGCCCTCGTTTTAACTTTTCTCTCCAGTCACTTCTGCCAATGCTCTCTCACACTCATATTTTATGATGATTACGCCAATGCGCATCATCAAGGAGCATAACACACACAGATCACGTGTTTAGATAACGTAATATCTAGTGAAAGCTGTCTAAACGTGAGGGTATTGTTTGATCTGTAATGTACTCCTGATA
Source organism: Cheilinus undulatus (assembly GCF_018320785.1). Classification (NCBI taxonomy): domain Eukaryota; kingdom Metazoa; phylum Chordata; class Actinopteri; order Labriformes; family Labridae; genus Cheilinus; species Cheilinus undulatus. The sequence continues at coordinate 874,060 of NC_054876.1, forward strand.
ATAAATATTGTCAAAAGAGCAGAAATATAAAAGCAAAGCCCCAAAATAAGACAGGGCTGAACGACATGCCTGGTAGAGCTGCGGGTGTGAGGCAGGGCTGGTTTTAGTCATTTGGCGACCCAGTGCAAAGAACAATATGAGGCCCCTCCCCCTTTAGCTAAAGAATTAATAATGGGTGGGAAAAAATGAGAAAGCATCTCTTTTATGTCAATAAAGCCACAGAACTTCACATTTCTGGGGAAAAAAGGCGCATCTTTTGACATTTTTTTTATTTCTTTCAAATTGGTTTAAACCCACTGACAAATGTAAGAAGGGTGACCCATAGCACTGATTTATAAAAACAAATTAAAATCATGAAAATAGAGATACAAGGTTGTGGCCCAATGTCAGTGATTGATAAAATAAATATATGCTCATTAACAGTGACGGATTGTTTCCTCTGACACCAAACAGACATTTTTTGTAGCCTATTCCATCCCATTAAAGCTCAAAATTATCCACCAATCCACTGTTTCATGTCAACTACAGATTAACTGAACTATAGCTGGGTTTCCATTACAGTTTTTCACAAAGTAAAAGTGATATTTCTTAAATTTCGATTAAGTACAATTGTGCTCTGAATGCGTTTCCATTGAAGGAAGTTTTGAGCATAGGCCTTGCAATTCATGTAAAATCTCATCTCACGTAAATCCACTGCAGGGAAACTTGATGCACAAATCCTGTTGCGTGTTGGTACTGTTTTGGTTACATCTACGGCGGTTGCCTTGATAATTTTGAACAAAAGATGAAGGCAACAGGTGATAGTTCAGAGGTAAAGTCCGTATGTATGGCAAAAGCCATGCACAAGGGTATAAGTATGATGTTAAGAAAAGTCTCGTCTCTTCTTCTGTCCACACGAACCATGCCATGTTGTCTTGGAGTGACTGGTCATGTGACACCGTACATCACGTCCTGTGACTTGTAAATACGGAAAAAGTGTTTCCATTACACTTTTGCGCTATATTTCTATATCTAAACGCCTGATATAAAGCGATATTTTAGGGTTTTTACAAAATTCAGGTGCTTCCATTACCAGTTTTTTATTGCGCTATTTCGATTTTGCACATTTCCAAGTGTAATGGAAACCCAGCTTATGATCTACCTCACATCCTGGGTTTGGATTGTGGCTCTCGCTAAAGTATTCAAGAATATGTGGCTCTTTGGTAGAATAAGGTTGAGTGCCACTGTCATAAATATTACTTTCATGTCATTCTTATGACTTTCAGTCTAATAATTTTGACTTTGTGTCTTAAAAGTCTGACTTTCATTATTTTGATTTATTATTTCAAATTCATGCTGTAATATCATAGAATATATAATATATTACAATATAATATGTCATTATATCATAATTATGTACTGTCTGATAATTATGATTTTGTCACATAATTATTATTTATCTTATAGTTTTGACTTTGGATTTATGTATCTTTTATTACTAGAGAGATGAACAGATGGGGCTGGTTTTGATTACAAAAACACAATACCCTGTTATTATTTAAACTTTTAAAAAGCTATAACTAATCACATATATATATATATATATATATATATATATATTTTTTTTATAAACACAGGCTTGAAACCCCGTTTATAACGCTCTTTTAAACTGTGATGAACCTCCCACCACTAGAGGCCGCTGTAGCTTTAGTTAATGGCTGCTGCCTTCCTGTCCAAGCTCTCCCCAGTGTTAATGTGAGAAGCTTAGCTGTTGGCGTGTAGAAGGAAGAGCGCGGTATGACAGTTATTGAAGTAATGGAAATAAAGTGGTATGTAGGCTGTCGAGGGTTGAACTCACGTGTATCTACTCAGTGGAGTGAAAAGGCACCACATATTAAAGCATGATGTTAATCATGGCGGAGCTAGCTGCTAATGTTAGCCACGCTGTACAGACTATATCAGGCTCACTTCACACCCGCTATCACAGTGACTCTGTGAGGAATTTGACTGTTCTCTAAGTATTTTTTTCTCGGTCCAAATTGGGAAAAAGATGCTTAGGAACATCCCTAGCAATAATATCCATAATCTGCAACCTTAATCAGCAGACACACCCATCAGGTAACAAGTGCATTAGTTAGCTTAGTTTTTGTTGCATTGTTGAGATATCCAGGTCTGCTGCACTCCACCAGTGTAGCCTGACAACCATGGCTTGAGACTATGTTGGTGTCTTTGCATCACAGGACTTTGATTTTATCTAAACTTCCATTTGGCTGCTTTTTAAATCCCATTTTTGCTCTTAAGCATTGCCGCCATTCATCACATTCACCCTTTCACCTCCAGGCACGTAACCATCCACCCTGGAGGACTACGGGAGGGTGCTGTGCTCAAACTTGGTCATAATATTTTTTTGTGTTCAGGTTTCCAGATTAACCAATGATTAAGTGAATGAGCAGACTGGTCCAGGCTGATGGAACAACAACATTTATCCAAATTAGCACTGGTTCACAATGGGGATAAGCAGAACAGCACCTCTGAACACACGATGTCCAACTTTTAGGCAGATGGGCTGCAGCAGTAGAAGAGCAAGGGGAATTATACGCACATCACTCAGGTGCAGGGCTTTTATAAAATCATCAAAACTCAACAAAATAGTGAAAAGGAACTTGGACAGAAGTCGCTTTGTCTCAATTTCTGCTAAAATATTCAAATTTTAAGGTCAGAATTTGGTGTGATGAAAGCGTCTGCAGCCATGGCTCAATTAAAATCACTTGAATCACCGCCACCATTGGGTCTGAACTTCAGAATATCTTCTTGACCACATCTACAGAGCTCAGTGCTTTGGTTGCTGCCGTGTGATTGGCTGATTATTCGTGTTAATGCACAGTTGAACAGGTGTACACACTGAGGTCGTCAGTGAGTGTATATGAAGTGTGTGTGCCAGTTAAATTTGTTCCAGAAAAAACCCTGGATTAGATGAGATTTGTCCAAAAGTTTCCAGACTTTCTCTTGACTATTACCACCTTTATTTCCTGTATTTTTCCCTTCCTTCTATCTCTCCATTCTCAGTTTACAGTTTGTGTAAGTATCCAAACCTTTTCTCCCCCTTTACTCTGTTTTTCTGTGAGTAGCTCTGTTTGTGGACTCTTTGCAGTAACTCTGCATGCTTCAGTGTCTTTTTTTTTCCTTTTCATATTTTTGTTTTTGAAGGATGCCTTGTGCTTTTGTCAGCCTTTGTAACATAGTGTGTTTCAATGATATTTACACCAGGCTCCTAGCAGCTTACTGGATGCCCTGGAGCAGCACCTGGCTTCTTTAGAGGGAAAGAAAGTCAAAGACTCGACAGCAGCGAGCAGGTGGGTCTGCTTCATTCAGAGTGTTATTACACGGTTATTACACGGTAGAAACCAATGTAATTCTGGAGCAGGCAGCACATGACAGTCAAGCTGTTAATGTTTGCACAACCACTATTCCAAAAAAGTTGGGGTGCAGGGTCAAATTGAAATAACAGAATTATAGTCCAGTTTGAATGCGATTGCAGCAACATGTCTCAAAAAAGCAGGGACAGGGTCCACCTTTGTGTGGATAGCATCCCTCTTCTATCACAACAGTCTGCAAACATCTGCAAAGGAGACCAGTTGCTGGAGTTTTGGAAGAGGAATGTTATCCCATTCTTGTCTGATGTAAGATTCTAGCTTCTCTACAGTCCTGGGTCCTGGTGCTCCAAATGTTTTCTATTGGTGAAAGGTCTGGACTGCAGGCAGGCTGGTCCTGGACCTGGACTCTTCTCCTGTGAAGCCATGCTGTTGTGATGGATGTGGTATGTGGTTTAGCATCATCTTGCTGAAACAGTCAAGGCCTTCTCTGACAGAGATGTTGTCTGGATGGGAGCAGATGTTCCTCTAAAGTAGTGATGCACCAAAAAATCAGGGCGATACTGATGTCTTTCATGAACTGTCGTTACTTTTTGTTTATTGTGAACTTCCTCATCAAGGCCAGGGACCAAAATTAATTTTTACTGTTAAACAACAGTATAATTCTGTTCTTCATTACTTTAGAAGGGACATATTCATACACAGAAATACGCATGCAACTTTTTTATGTCTGCTTATTTCACAAAGAAAGATACTTTTTAATAAAGTAAATAACAATTGCAGCACAGCCTCTTAAGTCTGAAATAACTCACCTCTTTTTTCAACTTAACCTCCACATAAACTTTTATTAGAAAAACTCCTGTTAAATCCCATATCTTATTGAAAAATACAGTGATATTATTAAAACAATGTATTGTAAAGCCCTACCTCAAAGTCTGCTTTGTTAAATTTGCATGTTTTTCTCTGCATAGACGAACATCTCTGCCGTGTTGCAGCTCAGTCTGTTTCTCTTCTCATTCAGGATTTAAGATGCAGCCCGTGGCAAGCATGCCAGTCAGCGGTGCATCTACGCTGACATGCTTTAACGTTTTCACTAAAATACCAGCCCTTGTTCCAGGCTCTAAAAAGGCAGTAATGTGAACAGTGGATTTTTTAGAGGTATTCTTGAGCCCATGCAGGTTTCTAGTAGGGCTGAACTATTTGCAAAAATCATTTAATTGCCATTTTTCTAAAAAAAAAGCTATTTAATATGCGATTTTTCTTAGGTTCCTCATCTTATATATTTTTAAACAAATTCAAGCAATAAATCATTCCACATTATAGCCTACATTCAGCCAGGACACTCTTCATGCATTTAACAGTTTTATTGCAAAATGGATCTACTACAGTTTCACTTGGTGGAGAAGGCTCTGCTCAAAAGAAGCTCCCTCGGTTAGTCAAGCAACTGCTTTGACTTTGCAGGAGCACATGGCTAAAAATCCCCATATGGATACACACATTTATGACAATGTGTATTGAAAACAATGAAATTATTTAAAAGCAATTAATCTATAGTAATATGAATCTGAATATGAAGGTGCAACAAGCTTTATGGTATAAAGGAGGAGGCTGGGGTGGAGGAGGTGAAGCTGGCTATCAGCTGATCACAACTTGGGGTATGACTGTTGGGAACTAAGACTAAGCTTCATCAATTTGAGATGGAATGAACTTTTTTTTTTTTTGCTCGTATTGCAAATTTGATGTCATTTACCTTATTGAAGGGAATTATCATTTTATGTCCCTCATTTTGATTAAGAAAACATACATAAAACATGAAAAGGAGGATTTTTGTAAACCATTATAAAAAATGTGACACTTGAATGTTTGCTTAATGTGCATAACATCTCTGCAGCTGCAAATATTTGATTTATTAAACTGGTCTGACACATTTCATGTTAAAGAAATATTGCAACTTCTGCGATTTGTAAATTGCTGCAGGCCATATTGCTCTTTAATGTAATTTGCGATTAATTGCCCAGCCCTAGTTTCTAGTACGGAGTAATGCCTGTTTTTAATGCAGTGCTGTCTGAGGGCCCCAAGATCACCTTCAGCCTTGTCCTTTCAGAGATTTCTCCACTTTCTCTGAATCTTTAGATGATATTTTAGACTCTAGCTGGTGGATCGTCAAAGTCTTTATAATTTTACATTGTGCAAGTTTTTTTTCTGAAATTGTTTCACAGTTTTTAGACGCAGATTTTTTTTTTTGCATACTGATAAACCTCTGCTCATCCTTACTTCTGAGAGACTCTGCCGCTCTAAAATGCTCCTTTTGTACCTAGTCATGTCACTGACCTGTTGCCAATTAACCCATTAAATGCTCCTCCAGCTGTTTTTCATTAGCGCTACTTACTTTTCCAGCCCTTTGTTGCCCCACCCCTACTTTTATACATGTATTGCTGCTGCCATCCATTTGAAAATGAGGTAATGTTGTTCATGACATGGTTAAATGTGTCAGTTGTTAAAACATGGGTTTATCAGATTTGACAATCATTGCATTCTGTTTTTATTAACATTTCACACAGCGCCCCAGCTTTTTTGAAATTGGTGTTGCATGTATGTTTAACTGTGTAGTGTATACCAGGACTTTGTGGACTGGTGCCAGCGAAACCACCTCCAGATTAACACTGGAAAGACCAAGGAGCTGGGTGTGGACTTCCGTCTGCGCCCCTACTCTCCCCATCACCAGTGAACATCCAGGGAAGGGACATTGAGATGGTGACATATTATAAGTACCTGGGTGTTCATCTGAACCATAAACTGGACTGGACTGATAACACCACTGCACTTTATTAAAAAGGTCAGAGCAGACTCTATCTGCTCAGGAGGCTGAGGGGGGCCACTCCTGGAGACCTTCTATGACTCTGTTGTGGCCTCGGCCATCTTCTACGGTGTGGTCTGCTGGGGGAGCAGCATCACAGCAGCTGACAGGAAGAGGCTGGACAAATACCCTGGAACCTGTGGAGGAGGTGGGGGGAGAGGATGACAGCCAAGCTGTCCTCCATGATGGACAGCGACTCCCACCCCCTCCAACACACACTCACTGCACTAAGGAGCCCCATTAGTGACAGGATGATCCACCCGAAGTGTGTGATGGAGAGGTATCGCAGGTCTTTCCTTTCTGCAGCTGTCAGGCTCCACAACAGAAACTGCTCCAAGTAATCGTGCAGTAAACCATATTCATATGTATAATCTGCACACATATCTATAGATGTATATTTAATTATGTATGTATATATATATGTGTATATTGGTGTACATATAAGTGTCTCCCTATTTCCAATCCATAATATATTCAATATGTACATAAAAGCTGTAAATAGTATCAATAATTGTTTTGATTTGTAAGTTACATTTCTATATTTCCTATTTTGTATTTATTCATTTATTCATTTGTGTGCTTTGTTTACTCCACTCTTGCTGCTGTAAATTTGGAATTTCCCCTTGTGGGACTAATAAAGGAATATCTTATCTTATCTTATGGAATGATTGTTGTTAAGTCTTTGTTTATCTCTTGGTTCAGGGCGAGCACCCTCTCTAACGCCGTCTCCTCTCTGGCCAACACTGGAATTTCCTTCACCAAAGTGGACGAGAGGGAGAAGCAGGCCGCCCTAGAAGAAGAGCAGGCTCGCCTTAAAGCACTAAAGGTACGTTTGTCCTCAGCTCCTTTGCAGTGTTGTTCTCTGCAGGACTTTAGGCTTGTTGCTGTTGTCTTTGGTATTGTTAAGACTCATGGAAAGATTTGATCCATCATGAGTAGGCAGGGGTTCATGAGGTCTTGTGACTGGATATGATCATTATAAATCACGCATCTCTTATTCAGGAGCCTTTTACGTTGTTGTCCTCTTTTCTTCCTCCATACTTTCACAGTTGGGTTTTTTTTCAATGGGGTTTTACATGAAAATAAACTTCATCAAGTGTAAGTTTTTAAAACAGATGATGCTATCTATGCTAGCATCGATGCTAAGTATCATTCTGTAAACATCCACATTAGCCTGAATTTTAGTGACACTAGCCGTCTAATCGTAGGAGCAGCGTCTGAAGGAGCTCCAGAAGAATCCTGCCACGGACACAACAGACTCCTCGCCTGTTTTCTCCGTGGGTGGGACCATCAACTCAACCCCAGCCATCGACCTCTTCTCCACCCCCAGCTCAACCAACAGGTGAGGCTTCAGGACTTGTTCAAGCCATCAGTGTTTAGTTTTAGGGCTTCTACATGGAGATCCTGTCTCTATAGAGATTCAAATCATTAGTAACTTCCACTCTAGAAGCTTAAAGGACATCCAAAGATTTTTATTCATGAACGAAATGTCCTGTAATATTTAAATTTGAGTATCACAATGTGCCTTTTTAAAAACAAAATCAATTTGAACTAGGGATGGGTACTGAATTTGGTACTATTATAGGTAAAGACTGAATTCCACCAATACTGATTGTTGAAACCATGAAATGGTTCCTACGGATGCCATATTTCAGCACCTCCTGACTGTGAGAGGGTGGAAGAGCATTCAATCTTCCACAGCAAGAGTGGCTGATAGGAAGAGGTCAAAGGTTTGGCTCCACTTTTCAAAATACGATGCAGATTACCCTGCAATACTTCTGAAGTGCAAGATTGGCCACTAACTTTGCAAAGCAGATGGATACATCTGTTTCTCACTGGTGAATCCATCTTGCAAAGCTCCCGTCTGGAACAATTTGGGGCCGGTTAAAAAGTGACAGGACCAATCAGCATCAAGAGGCCGGTGCAATTGACCTATGGCTAAGTCCCGCCCTCAAAGGCGATGAGCCAATCACAGTGCGTATACCACTCCAATACACTCGGACATCGGCTGCCTGGATGTCCATTGAAATGAATGGGAGAAGGTCCATTTTCGTCTGTTTTTTTTTAGGGTTTTTTGAGATTTTAAGTTTAAAAATGGTCAAACGGTGTTCATGGGGTACATGCGACTCCAACACAAGGTATCCTGAGAGGCTGGGCGATGGGAGTGTATTTTTTACCTGTTCCTAAGCCACATCTAAACTGAGAAAAGTGTCTTCTTTGGGTAAAAGTTTTGCAGTAGACCACAACATCAACTCAACATGGATAAAATTAACAACATCTGTTCTAAGGTAAGCCAACATCGTATTTGAGGCAACATATTGTCACTTTGCTGGAAAGAAATATAAAGTTATCTTTAATATCGCTAACATTAGCTAAAGTTAGCCTAACGGTAGCCTAACGTTAGCTCCTAGCTGCGTTGTTCGTTGTGTGAAGTTGTTTGTTGGGAGTTCGTTGGTATTTTTTTGTTCTAGTTTTTGTACTTTGGTGATCGTGCATCATTGTTAGCTGTTGTCCAAAGGGCTCTAGTTAAACTAACGTTAACTTCTGGAGCTTAGCTTCGTTAACTTACCTGTAATAGCCGAGATAACAAAGGTTGGCAAACGTTGTGTTGAATGATTCAGTGTAAATATTGTAGCACCAAACTACCAGAGAGACACTCTTGGTAAAGATGGTAAAAAAGGCCGTTATATTTTTGTCATATCATGAGCCACAACCTTAACTTCAGTGCCACTTTCATGCTGATCCTCTATCTTGTGGTCTGAGATTGTGATGGCAACGAGATGCAGTTTATCATGTTTGCACTGGGACCTGTGAATTTTGGCTTGTAATTTAAGTTTTTTATCGACCTTCTCAACAATAAAATGATTAATATATCCCTCCAATGCGCAGTTTAGACCCTCTTGGTGACTTCTAGATGATATGTGATCTTTCTGTCTCCAAAAATCATCAATGGCCTCCTGGGAAATGTCTCCTACTGTGACAACTGCAATAGCATCTGTCACTGAATGTTCATTGTTTGTCCGAGTGAGTGGAGGGGGCGTGGCTTAGCCATAGGTCAATTATGGCAGAAGACATTAGCGTGATGCTGGTAAAGTGCCAGTTTTATCAGAACTTGACGACATTTCTTCATTAAAAGAAGAACAAAGAACAGCAGTGAGTTGTTTTCTTTTCAAAAATGACAGAAGTCATGTACTGACATGTCTACAGTTACCATGGTTCGCGTTATTCCTCTGTAGCTGCGCAACTGTAGCTGGTGCCGATGAAGCTCTCCGTCAGGATGGAAGGATCTAAGGGGAGTTCTACGGACTGGCAGAGCCACAGGCTCATTTTCATCACAGAATGAAACAATTTTCCACATTTGACGAATTTTTGCAGTAAATACAAATAGAACACAACAGAATCAGTGTGAGAGGTTGGGGTATGCAAGGTTTTTTTTTCATATCAAGGCTTGGTTGAGAAATATCTCAAATTCAGAAGTTTTTGAGATTTTTTTATGAACAAAACAACCTTTATTTATATTGCGGCATGGCGGCGCAGGGGTTAGCGCTGTAGCCTCACAGCAAGAAGGTCGCTGGTTTGCTTCCCAGTCAGGGCCTTTCTGTGCGGAGTTTGCATGTTCTCCCCGTGCACACGTGGGTTCTTTCCAGGTACTCGGGGCTTCCTCCCACCACCTGTCTGGTTGTCTGTCTCTATATGTCAGCCCTGTGATTGACTGGCGACCAGTCCCGCCTCTCGCCTGCTGACAGCTGGGATAGGCTCCAGCCCTCCCACGACCCGGAACAGAATAAGCAGTATAGAAAATGGATGGATGGACAACATTTTTTAGTACTGTAAATGGGTACCGTTGCATACCTGTATAGATTCCCACCCCTAATTTGAACACAGCGTTGATTAGCATGTACAGCATCCCTTCTGGAAAGAAATTCTGAGGTCCTAGAGAGACAGAGAAAATTCAACAGAATTGAGAATTGTGGGATCAGTGTTGATTCACAGGATAAGAAAGAAGGTGGCTGTGGTAAAACATGTCAGCAGTTTCATAAGTTCTGGGATATCTGAGATCAGACTTTGCTCGCTGTAAAGAAACTGGGGCACAGAACAGCATTACTGATAACATCTGATGCAGCACTTGGAAATCATTCAAGAGTTCTGTTCTGATTTATGTTGTAAAATCAAGATCTCTACTCAGGACCAGTGATGCACTGCTGTTCTGTTCCTCTATTTTCTGATAGCAGCAGTGAAACTCAGGAATGGCCCTCATGTTTCACCAATAAGTGACTGATTTATCATCCATGTCCTTGTTTTTCTGTTTTTCCCTCCAGCAACTCCAAAGCAGCCAATGACCTGCTTGACCTGCAGCCGGCCTTCCAGCAGCCCCTGCCACTCTCCACCAATACATGGGGGAGTGAGGGCTCCGCCCCTTTTGGTAACGCTTCCGTCCACACTGCCGTAACACTACACGTTTAATTGTCACATGCTCTTAGACAGAAACACACCCCTACAAACATGTCAGTGGCAGGTCACTCACATTAGTACGAGCATTATTTCTCTTTGTATTGTTAAAATGTAGAATAAGTGTTTATATTATGGTTTCACAAGTGAAATTCATGAGTGAATGGATGAAAAAGCATTAAAATAGCTACTAATACAAACCAGTTTAACTGTAATTATAATTATTGTCCTGGAATGGAACTTCCTGATTGAAGTGATGGCTTGTTCTGATATTTGAGCTTTCGTCAGTGATTGCTGTGTTAAACTTTAACTTCTGGTCTTGCAGACACAATGTCCTCCATTCAGATGAGAGCAGGTGTCATTAAGAGGTGGACAAATATTTAACAAACCGACAATCCCTTTATTTTACATCAGAAACAGTAAGGAATTAAACGGAATCACACAGTAGTTCATCAAACTCATAGATGAGATGACTTTATATGAAATTTAAATATACAGTCATAGTCAGAACTTCTAGAAACTTCTTGTAAATGGAGGAAAAGAAGACATAGCACAGTTGAACAGTTTTATGTGTGAGTGGGACTGAATGCTGTGAAGAAGAACCATAAAATTGATCTTCCAACAGATGTGAGTTATGATGAGCAGATAGGTCCAGTAGGAGGAAGGTAATTTTGAATGATTTATGTTGATTTTAGGGGCCAAGAAACAAAAAATCATGACTTACAGAATCCAAAAATCACATTTAGACATGTAGAATGGACCGATTCCTGGTACCCGAGCCTGGTTAGCTGTGGTGATGATGAAGTTGTAGCTGATTTTGAAATTGTCCTTTTGCTGCTGTAGTGCAGTTGTAAGTTGTGTCTGATTTACCTAAAAGGTGTGTGCTGTGGTTCCTGGAATGAACTGGACAGAAAGTCTTCATGCCTTTGTAGAGGTCTTTGCATTTAGGAAAACAGGGGGCACAGTGGCCATCTGCTGGCCTTTCTTCCTACCAGATCTGCTCACCAGCATATCATGGCCTACATTAACTCATGCATTTGTTTTGGAGGGCATTCTGTCTTTTCTGATACCTCAGTACTTTTTTCAGTATGATTTAGTCCCTGTCTAAGGTGAAGTGAGGGCCTAAACTTTGTTACTGCTTGATTCCTGTTTCTGTCCATCTGTGCAGCGTTGCGTTCATATCCCATCACACCAGCTGCATCTACATTTTTAACCCTTTTGAAAATATTTTCACTAGTGATGCACGGTAAGTACTTTTCTGGGCCAATACCATTAATTTCATCCGACTGATGGCTGATAACAGATAATTGTCTTTCAGCTGTTGGTCATAAAAGATGTGTAATTTAAGCATATCTCATTACATAGATATTTTTGTTGACAACACTAATAAATATTAACAATATTGTCAGATAATTTACCGGCACTGATATTAATCATGCATCCTTAGTTTTCACCCTCTCTGCCATCTTTTCTGTGTTCCCTGTTGTATTGTCTAGACTTTCTTTTATTGTTTCGTTTTCATTTTCTTTTTCCCCTGTCTGCTCACATCCTTTCACCTCTACAGCAGAAACCACTGGAGAATCATTCCAAACTCAAACCCTTTCCCCACTTTTCCAGTAAACCATGGTATCCTCAGGGACTGACAGCCCGTCCTCTAGGACAACTAGCCATGAACTGTTCCCCGGGATTATGGGAGATCTCACTAAGATTTAAGTGAAGCACACTGTTGTATTTCAGAGCAGTCAGGTGAGAGAGGAGAAACGGCTGGTTGTTAGGGATGTCAGCAATCTGTAAACCCATGAGCAGACATTGTCTTATTGAGCTTTGTCACTCTGGGACAGGAGGAAGTAATTCTCTCTTCCAGGCAAGGCTTCTTTTTCTATGTGACATATACATCTGCACACAGGTCCCGCCCACATGGAGACAAATTCAGGAGTATACGCAAAAGCTTTTTGTCGTGTCTGCATTTCATCCACATGGAAATGGAGTTTTGTGAGGCTGTGTGTGGACAGCCAACCGCATCTTCTTGGAACCGATTACGTCACTCAAAGCGTAGCCCACTTAAGCTGCATGCACGGGTCCAGCCAAAACAACAAAAAAATCGCAATATTTAGGGAAAAAAATGCTTACACAGACATTTCCAGAAATGGATAATGCCCTGTGATTACAGAAAATGCTTTCAAAGCAAAACAGATTTTTTTTTTTTTTTTTTGTCTCCATGTGGACAAGGTCATAAACGCCACCATCATCCCGCCGTAGCGTCCGTTCATCTCTTCAGTCTGCGTTCAACAGTAGAGTAGACTATGGGTAATACAGCGACTGCTCTGGAACAAACGTCAGCGGTTTAAGCCAGAAAAAGACTCAGAATTTAGTGTGATTCAGTAAACTCACAGTTAAGGACAATTATCAGTATGATGGTGCAGGTTTGTTTAAAGGTATGAGCTTTATCAGGTCTGAGGTCAAGAAGAAAGAGAAGAAACTAACTTTTTTTGTGTTTGTGGAGGGCGGATCAATCATTAGTAAAGCATCTCAGAGTCCAGGAAGTTATTCAGACATTTGGTCAACCCTCAGCTCTCTCCTGTGATTGTGGCTTCTTTATCTTTATGTCAGATTGAATTTCAGACGCTAAAAGTCCCTTAATGTTACTCTCCAGATCCTTACATGATGTTTTAGATCCATGCTGGCCTTTGTCCTGATACTGCTGCACAGATAGATGTTTTTACTACAGGTACAATGGATTGCTGATGACTTCATGAAAAAGATTAGAAGCCTGACTTTTGTAAACCTGGATTAAATTGGTGTGTCAGATAGACTCCAGGGCTACCACTGTTCTTCCTTCATGCTTCCCATCAGCCATTGAATTTAAACCTGCAGTGTTTTGTCACTACCAGCCTTGATTCAACCCTCTATTCAGTCGAGCCATCTGATGGTGTAAGCTACAGTAATTCCACTATTTTCCCTCCATATCCTAATGTATGTTCTGCTGTTCCAAAGATTTCCACTGCTGCTTGGCTCCTTCATCACTCTTTCTCAACCATATTTGTTCTGGTCTCATATTTTCATGATTTGTCTTCCTCCTCCTTCTCTTTCTGCCTGTTCCTTTGCCTGCCTGCTGTTTCTTGCTGTGTGTCAGACTCCTTCTGTGGGCCAAACCCTTACAACACAACTCCTCTCTTCAATTCTGATCCCCTTGCCGTAGCTGGTCTATTCAGAGGTAGGTGCACCAAGGCTGATCCAGCTGTTACAGGTCGCTTAACTGAAGCACTTGTTCGTTCACCTCTGTGGTCCATGCCAACACTTACGTTTGTCCACCACTATCATAGTGTGTTTGTGTGTTATCCTGTGCCATGTAGACATCGGTTTGAATCTGACACTAATTTTACTTACACGATAATAAAAACTAAAAGTTTCATGCAGCAGTAGGAAAATAATTCTAAATTGATAAATGACTGGGGAAAATCTGTAGGTATTCAAGAAAGCAAGCTCTTTTTGGTTAGAATAATTGTGATCCTATGTGGAGTGTAAGATGTTTTATGTGTCATATATGGAATTATATAGTGGATCAGAAGCATTTCATTCACACCAGTCACACACATTGAAGCAGTTCAGGTTCAGTTTTGAGCCCCATATCTGGCTGCAGAATCTGGGGATCAAACCTCCAGCCTTCTCTCTCCCACCAGTCCACAGCAGAACAGTAGTTTGGAATGGCAGTCTGAATCAGACAGCTGGAAAAACAAGCAACTTTGGTGTGCAGACTTTAATTGGGTACATTCTCAGCCAATCACAGCTTGTTTCCACAGGGCTGTGCCTAAAAAGCAATACAGCACTCAATCGCAGCACTCATTTTTGTGGTATTATATAGATTTCTATAGATTTTTCTACTTTGCCATATGCATACGATTAATGAATACAAAACATGTCCTGTGGTTACCTTTAAATTCATCTCCAGCGCCACTCCACTCCGCTTCGTTCGAGATAAGCTGCAGGTCTATTTTCAGCGCTGCCGCTGCCAAACTGTTTCAATATCTGTCGATCAGAAAGCTCCAGAAGAGGAAGTCACATGTGTGAATATCCGGTTCTTTCAAAATACAACACAATGCACGGACTCCTGATCATAAATCATCTCTATATGAACATTACATCTCATCTTGCAGTGAGAGCAAAGGGTCACTGAGAGGTCAGTGGGTCACAGAGCTACAACGGCGCCGTTGACGAGGACAAGTTAACTTCTGAGGACATTAAGAATTTTACATAAAACCTCAGATCCTTTCACCAAACATTAACCTTTTAACTTCCTAATGTACTCACCAAATGGAGGGAGCAATAATGTCATGGACTTATACAGGAAAGGATAATAAATTAACCCTGAAAGGTAAAATAGTCCACTGTTGACATACTATTCCTGCGTGAACTCGCAGTTCTCCTGTGATCTCTCCCTGCTGATCAGGGCTGCACGCCGCGGCACTCTAGACTTGCTTCCAGAGGGCGAGGTCGCTCGCCTTCGGTCAGAGCAAACCTGCAGCACTTCGGTGGGTGGCGCAGCCGTACTATGTAGAAATTGCGGGTTACAGAACTGTGTCTAACACAGCAGCATGACCATTGTAGATAACGACACACTCCAGATTCAATCATCCTAATTATACCTAATTTTTACAGGTTAAAGTATTTTTAATGAGTTAGTCTATGTTCAGGGGCTTTTCTCAGGTCGATAGTTTAAACAAGACAGTGGAAAGTCTAACACAACAGATGTGCTGAAGGATTTGTAGTTTTTAGTTGAGGCTAAAATTCTGGCATTGTGAAAAAACCTCATAATGGAAAATTTCAAGCTTTGACACAGCAAGCATAATTCTCAGCTCCACTCCAAAACTTGTAGGAAATAATGTAGAATATTGCAATAGTATTGCAGTATGGATTGTATTGTGAGCTGAGCCATCTATGGTGATTCATATGGTGAGCACTAGTTTCAAAACTGTCAGAGGAATTGATCTACTGGAACACTTTAAAGTTTGTGTCCCTAAAAGTGAACTAAGCCTCCTCAAAAGTTTAAACATATCTGAATTTTCTGGACTAAGATGCCCTGGACTTTTCTTGTGTTAGGCTGGCCACACACTGGAGGATTTTTAAATCTGAAACTATTTTAAAGACTAGGTGAGCTCAGACATGAGGACAATGATTTTTCATCTTTAATCCTCTGAATGCACACACTAGACAACTCAGCCAGACTGTTGGAGACCTGCCGACCTGCCAGCAACCTCAGGTGATCACATGACTTCTGAAGTAAACAAACACGGATGTCTGTCGATACCCTCTACTGTCACCCCACAACAGGCTGCCCTGGTGTGTTTTACAGGTGCAGCAAACATCATGAGACAAGGGAAAGACTCAGGATGAAATCCCGGCTGAATGAAACTACAGTTGTTTAAGGTTGTGAGCGGTGAAAGTACGTATGGTCCGGCTGGTGACACTGCCCGGTCTGCTCTCATTGGTTGTTATGGGTACTCCGACAGAGGCACTATGACCTAGAATCATAAATATCAAATGTGTTTGATTCAGGGTCTGGGAGTCTGCGAAGCGATTTGGAGAAGCAAAACATTATTGTTGACACCACAAACTTGAAGAGTATTCAGACGAGTAATTGTTTGCGACAAAGCTCCACTCAGGAAAGGCCAACACGATCGCCTCAAATTGGGCTTAAAATCTTGTAGAGTGTGGCCGGCCTTAGTGAAAAACAACTGGTCAGTAGGTGTGGCTGTGCAAAGAAGAATCTTTGACATTGACTCACCAATCGCTTCATTAGCTTCAATAAAGATGACAATCTACCAGACCTTAACTACCATGGCACATTCAGTAATATCACCTCTCTTCCTGGTCCTGCTGTGAGGTTTGACCCTCGTCAGGTTGTCATGACGATGTCTGCATGCCTCAATGCTGCCGTGTGATTGGCTTATTAGATATTAGCATTAACAGAAGGGATAGATATACCTAATGAGGTGATCTGTGAGTGCTTTTTCAGCATGTTTCTACCAGAAGAGCTGTTATTGGTTAATGCTTGGACCGTGACAGTTCTGTTTTTTTTTCCTCACTAGGGTTTACATCCTCACCAACACCCCAGATGCCACAGAACACTCAAGGCCTTAACGTCGACTTCGACTCTGTATTTGGCAACAACACCAATGCCAACAACCTGGATTGTACAGGTAATGGCTGCACTCCTGCACGGTGGCCTCTTCAGTCCCCAGTGGGAGCCAGCAGACTGCACGTGCACTGCTGCCACCCAGGGGTCTGGGAGAGATTGGTTGTTGGGTCACATAGCTGGACGTTGATGTGGTGGTGTATGTCAGCTGTGACTTTGGTGATGGTATCCCAAACCAAACATGTAGTTAAAATGGCACAAGGACAGTGTTGTACCAGTGATCTTCCATGTGGACCAACAAATGGGAAAATGCTTTTTATTACCGAGACTAAAAACAGCAGAGCCTCCTTCGTTTGAGAGATACCATCAAAATCAAAGTGTGTTGTGAGTTAGCCCCACTGTGCTCTTGTTATTGTATCTGACTGTGTGCACTGGCACATGTGTAAGCCAATCATGACAGTTCGCATTTTCATTCGCTTTTTTGTTTTTAAATCATCCGCCATACCACACAGAGACCGCAGTGAAGGATAACATTTTGTTACTCCTACGATTTAGTCTTCAGAACCTCTTTTTAAGTAACTTTACACCTTTTATGACAGTATTTGGGTGTAAATGACTAAAAATAGTAAAAAGATTTGAATATATGGATCTCCTTAGCAGGCAGCTCTGAAACGGGCCACTATGGTAGAGTCAGAGTACACTTCCTTTTAGGGCCTGTGTCTGCCAGGCACACAAACATGTTTTATGAAGAATAATCAGCTTTTTATATCTGAAATAACTCTTTAATTCCCTCTTTAATGCCACAATCATTTTTAAAGGCTTTTAGAACAAAACATGAGACTCTAAATCTGTCTGGGGCAAAAAAAAAATGACCTAAATGCATTTTAGTTTATAGACAAAGATAATGAGGCCTTACTGATAACTGCTGATTTTTGACTGACGTATGTAGGAACTTGGAGTCATAGAAAGAACAAATACAAAGATACAGTGGTGTGTAAGAAGATAATAATCTGTAAAAACTGAAACTCATTTAAAATATCACTGATTATCTGATACTAACGATGCCCGCTAACATTAGCATAACATAGCCATCGACAAAGCTTGTTTTACAAAAAGAGTTAAATGAGACTTGTTTTGAATTCTGTGACTAACAGTGGAATTCAAACAGAATGTCTGAAACCTCTCAGAGTACCTAGATAATGTGGTCAGAGGTCAGTCCAGTCTGCAGGAAAGTCCCTCAGTTAGGAGTCCAGCAGTATTAATGCTAACAGTAGCAGAAGCTGCACCGTCAGCAACAAAAAGCCAGAGGGGTAGTGATATTTGTACTAAAATTAAAGTATAGATTATGCACAAAGTTATGAGTCAGTCTGTTTTCAACATAGAACTGGTGAGCTGTAGTCGTTGACGTCAACTACAACAGGGCTCAGTAGTAACAAGCTGGAAGTGGGCCTGTGTGGGGAACTCTGACAGACTTCCCCAGTGTTTACAGACTGGGTCAAGGACAGTAGTCCTCCTAGAGCTGTGTTCCCATCAGGTGGTCTGGTTTGGTTGAGTACACGTTGGTATGGTTTGGTACAGTAAACCCAAAAATAGTTTGTTTCCACAGACACCCGTACTCTTGATTGGTGGGTCGGATGTCGAGGCTATGAACGTGATTTACATGCAGCACGAGTCTGCTGGTCCAGCCACTGAGTTGAGGAAAGGACAAGTGACAGAATCAGTAGGAAATAAGCAGTAAACAGCTTTATTACAGCTGAAAAATGTTGTTTTTAATAACTACATCTGAACTCTGTTCACCACAGTCAGTACAGAACCTCCACTGATGGAACATGTGTACAGCTATGGTGCGTTAATAAAGGCACAGGAGGAACCTGGAATATACAGTAGAAACCACTAGCATTTAGTTGGTGATGAAAATAATCTCTATACTCCTTCCTCTTACCTTGAAGGAAAATTATGATCTTGAATTGACCCAGATCAACCAGATGGTAAGAATCTCTGCCAAGTCCAAATATCCCTAATTACACCAGATATTAGTCTGATTCTCACCCACTCCTCTGAGAGCAGGCAGGCGTGTTTTGTATCGCCAGCCTGAGAGCTCATGTGGCGTGCTGAAAGTGATGTCAGTCCACACCCGTATTGTTGTGGGTGCAGCTCCACCTTTTTGGGGTGAATGGGTTAAGATTGGCATTCCTACCGAAGGGTGCCAAAAAAGTGTGACGGTACTGGTCGTTTTTTTCTCGGGACCCCTTCCTCCAACTTTTGATTAGGAAACACAAAAAAATGTGTGCTGTGCCGAACTGAACCAAACTGGACTGCTTGGTGGAAACGATCTATTAATTCCCTAACTGAGCCACAGCGTGTGCATGTAAACGTACAGAGTGATATTTCTGAATGCTCCACCTATCAGCACCATGAGCAGGGTCCACATTCATTGTTTGAGCACCCTCCTGGGCTCCATGC
The DNA here is from genome assembly GCF_018320785.1 of Cheilinus undulatus. NCBI lineage: Eukaryota > Metazoa > Chordata > Actinopteri > Labriformes > Labridae > Cheilinus > Cheilinus undulatus. The sequence goes on from NC_054876.1 coordinate 893,312, forward strand.
TGCTCCCGTTCTCACAACACTTCTTTTCTCTCTCCCTCTGCTCTGGGGTCACTCGCACTCCCTGGGGCCGCGGCTTTTTGCATGGCATATGCATGACTGGGTGAGTTGATACAAACCGCACACACCACTCACACAGTCGTTGTTTGCTGACGTGTTTTTTTGCTAGCTCTTAGCTGTGCTCCATGCCTCGTCACTTCTCACCATGCTCTCTCTCTCTCTCTGTCCGTGTGTGCGTTTATGTTCATGTGTCGTCTTTTTTTTGTGTGTGTGTTACTGTGGGTTTGTTTTTGTATTGTGTCTTCACTTGTTTTGGGACCCCAACCTCTCACCCTTCCCTCCCCTTCCTACACTTTTGATTAAGATGTTTTAGGTGACATCCTCAAACCCACAGTCGCATCCTCACCCAGTCAGGACCTGACCATGAATGGCCAGCAGACCCATAAACTGGTGTCCAACGACCTGGACTCATCACTGGCTAATCTTGTGGGCAGTAAGTTCCTTTTCCTGTGACTATGACCCTTTATTTTTACAAAATGGAGCTGAACCGAGGGTTGGGTATCAATCAGACAGTCTGTGTAGCTGTTTCTCATCAGACCAACCCAGCGGAGCAGCGCTAGAAGAACATGAGGCAGAAGAGAAAGAGCAAGGCTGTAGTAATACTTGTTTTACATGATTAGACCTGTTAAAGCACAGCAGTGCACAAATGATCAGAAATGTAGTCTCTCTCCAGAGTTGACTCATCCATTATCCCTACAGTGATAACGTTTGTTGTCCCTTTTTTTGGTTGTTTTAAATTTCAATGTCCCAAATGTGTTCAAGGAATGTGTTCGATATGAACAATTTAAATCCTTTGCTCTTCAAATTATGATTTTCCTAACTGAAAAAGAAAAACTTCAGTCTGACAACCGAAGAGAGATTTTGTCACTGGTTTAGCTTTATCCTGTGTTCAAAGCTGAGATGGTTCAACTTCTTTTCTACTTGTGAGATTTTCTGTTTTTACCAGTGAATGGATCTGAATGCAGTGTGAGAAAGGCAGCTGTTGATATTTAAAGCTCATTTCTCAGTTTTTACTCCATCAAAATAATGGGAGCAAAGATGTCTTAAGACCGTAAGTTTTCATTGAAATTAGAGCTGCATAATTAATCAGGTAGCAATATATCAGGCTGAGCAAATACATAATCACATAAAAGGCTGTGTTAATTTTCATATTAAGGAATGATTGGTTTACAAAATGAGTGCAGAAATGCCCGTATGTTTACAACAGTGCCAGTTAGGGCTGCAGTAATCGATTCTTTTTGTTATCAAGTACTCTAATAAGAAATATTGCATTTCTTTAATCAGTCACTTTTGCTTTTCTCAGAAAAAATAGTACTAGACAAATGAGACGATAAGGTGGGTCCCTTAGATCAGGGGTTCTCAAACTTTTTGGGGCTAGGGACCCCTGAAGGCAGAAAATTTTCCAAGGATCCCCACATAACCCTCACGCTGATTAAACATATCTTAACAGTCATTTGTTGCCCTTTCATTGGAAAAAATTGTTTGTTTTGTCCTTAAACTCTAACCTTGCAAAGCAGATGGATACACCCGTTTCCTTGTTTTTCACTGGCAAATCCATCTTGTTAAGCTCCTGTCTGAACCGTTTGGGCCCGGTTAGAAAGTGACAGGACCAATCAGCGACGAGGGGCAGTACTTTCAGGCATGGCAGTGTCGTGACGTTAACAAGCAGCAGCAAGAGCTGGTGCAGTTATGGAGGAAGAGCTTAGCGTGGATGCTGCTAAAGCACCAGTTTTATCAGGACTTGATGACATGTCTTCATGAAAAGAAGAACAAAGATCAGCAGTGAGTTGTTTTCTTTTCAAAAACCACAAAAGTCGAGTACTAACATGTCTATAGTCGCCATGTTTCGCGTTAATCCTTGGTAGCAGCGCAACCACCGCTCGATAGCTGCTACGTCACATGTTTTGTTGCTCTGATTGGCCCGTAGAGATGTGACAGACAGAACGTTCATCCAATCACACTCTGAGGTTTTTTCAAATCCTTTGCCTTTTCTCAAACGTTTCCTATTGAAGCTTTCCCAGATGGATGTGTGAAACACATCCATCTGGCGTGTCAGGTTACTCAAACTCTGCATGCTTTGTTATCATATTTTTTCCATTTAGCTGGTTTGGGCCTAGCATTAATTGATGAAGTGGACACACCTAAATATTTATCCATTGTTGTTAACTGGACCTGCACACCAACTGAGCATAGTGACTGATGTGGGAATCATTGGTTTAGTGTGGTTGTTTTATAGCACTACAGTCCCTATATGTATTTATTTGATTTTTAATCACATGGCATTACTTTAATGATTTATTCTGAATTATTTTGCGGACCCCCAAGCTGTGGCTCTTGGACCCCCAGGGGTTCCTGGACCCAGTTTGAGAACCACTGCCCTAGATGGACTACCTGTATGTTAACAAAAGGTATTTGAAGGTTATCTAAACAAAATATCTAAAACAGTTCTGATGGCAATTAACATTTATGAAAGTAAAAAGGAAAGGAAGTTAAATAGCTCTGTTAGATTATTTCATAATTGGGTTTAGGGTTCATCTCCCAGGAAATTCTAGCAGCTAATTCTTTATTTCTTATATTGTAATTTAGTTTTATTTTTCACATTGTCATCAAGGTAGAGACTCTTAGCCATTTAAACATCCTCGACTTCAAGCATCAGTGTAATATTTCACGTTAACTTCCTACATTCACACAGTGGTCTGATGATGCCCGACTTTTACATCACAGGAGTAGGATCTATTTTTCAAAGGGTTTTCACTTTAAGTTTTACAACCACATTTTAGTTTGATCCGCTGTGACTTTTTAACACCATATCTAGACCTGGAACAGGTTTTAAGGTAAAGCTGCATCAGTGATCTGTTGAATCTGTCTGTATGACGATGCACTCTGACCTATTTGCTCTCTCTGTCTCAGTCACTGTTTGTGGCAATAACGTTTCTATTTGACTGTCACCTAATAATCATAATTTAGTCTTTTTAACGGCTTCGGGGTGCCAAAGGTTTTAGAAAAAGTGCTGTAACAAAGATGTGCAGACGCTGAATTTTAAATCAGTCATAATTAAATGTATGACATGCACACGCAGAAGAGAGAGCGAGAGAGAGAAAGCGCCAGAAAGAGGCTTGACTCATGAAGCTTGTCTCTCTTCTGTAGACCTGTCGGGTCAATCAGTGAAGTTTATCGAATCCCCTGAAGTCCACAGCAAGGTTACTATAGTTAACTAAAACTAAAATTCAAAAATCAATTTAGTCAGCTGAAACTAAATAAAAACTAAACTTTAGCAAAAAAATGAAAACTAACTATAACTGTATAGTGCCCTTACAAAACTAACTAAAATAAAATAAAAATGGAGACAAAATATCCTTAGTTTTAGTCTTTGACACAACCATACTGACTGGGACCCACAAACAAGTCAGGGGAGTGTAAACTTGCCTGATCTGATTGGTTAAGACTTCACACAGTGGTAGTTTTATGTCTGGAGTTGTATTCAAACATCATCGTTAAATAAATGAATGATAAGTGAAGAGCAGCCTGTTTGAATATGTTTTTAAAAATGTATGAAGCTCACTCAGCCCTGACATCTATCCATAAAAAACTAAAACTAATGAAACCCTACTACTAACTACTAACCCTACTAAACCAACAAACCAGCAGTCAAAACTTATATAAAATAAACTGAAATCAAACACAGAAAGTAAAAATGAAATAGAAATAGAAACTAATGAAAAGTCCTAAACTATTATAACCTTGCTCCACAGACATCAACCAACCGCTGTCTCATATGAGTGAGTCATGCAGGCTGCGCGTAATCTCGGAGATCTGCTTACTTTCACCGGTTAAAGGCTCCCCACTCTGCAGAAAACTCTTTTCTTTATTTAAACCTTTTTTAAGATAAAACATCGCTACAACGTTAGCATAGTGCCGTATCTACCATTATTCCACAGCCAGCGGATGTGTAAAAAACGCAGCAGGGCGAGTGCCCGTCAACATGAATGCATCATCTTTTTTCATAGTCTTTACTGCAGGTTACGTTATAGTAACAGTGAAAACTAATACACTGTGCCACACAAATAACCGTCTGTGCAAAACACAGCAGGATGTCCAAGCTTACACCACAGGCGTATACGGATACATGACTGATTTAAGTGAAGCCTCGAGGAATTTTTTTGAATGAAATCACTCAAATTATTGATGGAATTGTTTCAGCCCTAGTGACAGTATTTTACCTTTTAGAAGTGTCTTTATTTTCAAACTTGAAATGTTTGTTCTGAGTTGACACATACACACTTTAAAACTCTCATTATCCTCTGCATTTTCCTTAATAATCAAGCAATGGGCTCATGATCACATCACTGCCTTACGATCAATCATGATTAATCACACATTTCAAACACTACCATGTACTGGCATTGTAGTTGGCATCAAGAAGTGCAGTTATGGAGAATAAAACTTCCTCTGCAGCACCACGTAATGTTCAATGGTAGTTCTAAGCTTTCCTTTGCCCTCCAGACATCTGTGTGGACGACTGAAAACTCTGAATTTCAGACTTCTTTCTGATCGGACTCTTTCCATCACCACACTAATTCTTCTACATGAGTCCTCTAACATCATGGGTCTATCTGGGATTTTTTTCTCAAGTTCTTATTAGAAAAACTGAATAACACAAACTAAAATAAAAAGTGTCTTAAAGGTTTTACACAAGTGTGAGGTTATTTTTATCTTCATATCTAGAAAGTTAATTTTGCCAAACAGATGACAAGGAGATAAACACGATGAATCTGACCATCTCTCTCTCTGTTCCCTCCAGATCTGGGGATCGGTAACGGCACAGTTAAAAAGTAAGTTCAGTCATTACTGTCGTCCTATCACGCTCCTTATCAGAGTGCTCAGCTGAACTAATACCTGGACTGGATCTTTGCAGTGATCTTCACTGGAGTCAGCCTGGAGAGAAGAAGCTAACAGGTGGAACCAACTGGCAACCCAAGACGGCTCCGTCTACTACCTGGAACCCTGCATCTATGGTAGGTTTAGAAGCTAGCAGTAATGCCTTCATTTGCATGCATGCCTTCCTAGGCCCACCTCATTCTTCTGTGCCGGGGCCGTGAAGCGTGCAGCGCCCAAGCACAGAACAAATGCACTCACACAAGCATACTGGACTTTGGGCTCACACGGGCCCAGGCACGGTACAGATGGCCTAGTGTGAGTGCGCCCTAAGACACTTTGTAGGGATGGGCTAGGAAAGGGACCATTTCACACCCACCACTTGGTGGTTATTTGTCTTCAACACTTTTGTTCCCCTGTTCTGTTACATGATTGGAGCAGCTGGTCAGAGAACATAAAAGAATAACGTTAAAAAACGTAACGTCGAAATATCCTCCACCTTACTCCACCTTTAGTCGTCACAGGACTGACTGAGCACAGATAAAGTGTTTCTGCTGCTGGGCTCAAAATAAAAAGGCTAAAATATTAGTCTTTCAAAGAACTGCATCATAAAGGACAGATAAGGCCCACTGTGTCACTGACTATAAGTGAAATACTGACATGAAAGTTAGACTGTCAAAGAGGAGAACTGTTCTCAGAGCTCTCCAACAGATTGTGATGAAAGCTCAGTTTTTGGCCCCAGCATCGCTGCGGCTCCCTCACACCTCCCTTGCCAGTTACTGAATAGTTAATGAAACGTATCTTTCCCCAGAGGGCCGGCCGTGAGACAGATCTGGGTTTGTTATCACTGCAGGCTCTGTTGGAGAGCAGACCGCTCAGAGAGTCTGTGCTGCTCTCTCTCTTTGATTTCTTTCTTGGAGGAGCTCTGCACCTGCCATGACACAGCCTCCGCTTCCAGGACCAAACCCCCTGTCCCTTCCCCTCCACTGCTTGTCAGACTGTTACTTAAAAATATTCAGATCCTTGTCTGAGATCAGAATGGGAAGCCCTTCCAGTCTGTGATGCCTGTTTTGTTGACTTTAGTCATTTTCTCTGGATCATCAGCTCCTCGTTAGAACTCGGAATTTTATCTCTCCGGTTATATTTGACCGGAAAAATCCGAACACCTTTAGCTTTTACTTATTTTTTATTTTTGCTTGACACAACTCTCTTCTTCTGTATCACACTATATTCACATTTGACCTGGGGATCATGTTATCAGTTTTCCAGAGACACCAGAATTAAAACATTTTAAACTTTTACCCTTTTTAAGTCAGTTTGACTGATTTTAACCTGGATAAATATTTCTGCCAGCTTCTGCTAGAGTTAGGTTCAGTCTGTTTGGTTTTGGGAGGTGGAGGGGAACTGTAAGACCTTTTTACATTCTGTTCTGTACATTGATGCAATTTTTAAACCGGTAAAGAAGTTGAATGACTAAATTTGGTCTGACTCCAGGTCTGCTAAAGATTGAGTTGAATCATTGTCATCTCAGGGGACACAGCAGTCTCCTTACATAAATGAATGTGTTCAGCCTTTCCCACCTTTAGGTTCAGAGGTGTTCAACAGCCAAGTTCACATGGGAGCAAATATTTCGAAAATAAGGATGAAAGTGCACCATAAAAATGCACCAATCAGAAGATTCTGATACCACGCAGGAAGAAATTCTACTTCAGACTAGAGGGGTTGTTTGTTCTGATTATTATTATCAGTGTTTATGTTAAGATTGGCCATTTCTAATACAGTTAAACCATGCTAAAATAATCCAGCTGTATACGGTGCTACGTGTTTAAAAAACACATTATAGAAGCATACTTCTCCATAGGAGTTTCATTCCATATTCTTAAAAAATGTTTTGAGAAAAGCAATGAGGGCTTTTTAATGCGTGTTGACTCCTAAAATACACCAGATATGTCTCCGCTCCAGCACAGCTGCGCCGCAGTTTGCCTGCTTGCACCGCCGTCTGTCAACCCCCACTGACTGCGTTTGCAGTGCAGCATGGAGCAGTGCCGCTGGACTGCCAGATTTGCGAGACCGGCGAGTTTCACGGTAGTTACAGAATCACACCTGGCCGTGCGAGTAGAAACTACTAAAGTGCTATAAAACATAATAAACACACGTGAAGCTGTTGTTCTGAACTGCAGGAGGAGGATGAACTTGCTTTGATTTTTCTCTGTTTTGCCCTTTCATGTGGATTTTTCTGCTTCAACTATGGGTCAGTAACGCTTTATAAATAAACACACTTCCTCTAGCTCCTCTGCCCTGTTGATTACAGGCTCTGCTACGCTCCATAAAGACTTTCTGTCGATGTAGTGAAAGGAAATACAGACTGGCATAATTCTGCCGTCAACACAGAGTATTTTAATCTGAAATTTAACCGGATATTTTAATTTGGTTTCAGCGACACTTCCTGCCCTGTCAGATCTGCTCCGTGCTGAAATTATGTGCAGGGCTCAGGTGTCCAGCAGAAATAGAAGTCCTGCGTATCTGCTGCGGACGGCTCCAGACTGCCGGAGCAGAGATGCAGAGCAGCGGAGCTGGTGGAAGCCCTCTGATTGACTAGAGCTAAAACCTGCTCTGTTACCAGGCTGGAGCAGAAATGACCGAACACGTATCAGGTGTATTTTAGGGGTGAGAGGGAATTAAAGTTACAGTGTTATTTTCACACTTTACTGCCAAAATGAGTTACATCAAAACAGAGGATCAAATGAATTTAAATTCTTTGTTCCGCTTTCTCTGCGTGTCTGTAATGATATATGCATTCTTCTCCTTCATGCTCTTGTGGTACAATGAGAAATTATAATCTATATAATCTATTATCAGATAGGATCTATGAGTCAGAGGTAATGCTCCGTGTGCGTTTAATTAGATAAAGAACGGCCATGAAGAGTTTTTATTTTGGTGACGTGCAACAACAACTCTATTCAGCTGTCACATCACTTTGCAGGTTAGTTACTGACTACGTTAGTGCCTAGAATAACCAACAACCAATTAAATTCATCTTCATATCACATACAAAGGTTCCTGTAAGTTTAACCGTTTTTAGAAACGTTCCTGCCTGCAGCACAGAGCATTTAGGGTAATTGTTAAACTTCAGATTGGTCTCATCACTGTACTATCCACAGAAAGATGAAATTACAGTTTTTTTTAACTCGCATTCATAATAAAAGCAAAACTGCTGTGACTTTAAATACCTCGTTATACAGTTTTACCATTTTACCTCCCATTCCTGCTCCAAATGCACACATGTTCCAAGAATGTGTTCCTGGTCTGGGTTAAACTGTTCTTACAGAGCTTACCCCCCCTTCTCTATAACCAAGTGTGTTTGAAGACCACCACTCTCTCTGGGTTTATCTGCAGGAGAAGTTTATCGCTGTGTGCTTTCAGTTTAATTTGAGAGAAATGCAGAAAAAGGATTGCTGTAGGTTGGCTGTGGGGCGTGAAAAATGAAATTCAGTTACATACGGGGAGAAGAAAGTAATGAGTCTGTCAACAACATGAACAATACAAGGATGCAGCGTATTCATCATGGCAGCAGAAGCATTGGAAAGTTACAGACATCAAAAGAGAGCTTTGCTTCGTGACTGCTCAGTCAGAAACTATGATGGATTAAAGATCTTCATGATTACACATCCCTGGTGGACTTTTAGTACAGCGTTAGAAACTCTGTTGCAGTCCTACTCTGCTTTGGTATTGGCTTCATTATTGTTCCTGGTGCAGTGCATGCCGGGTATGGCTGTGTCCTGATTTAGTAGAAGGAATCATCTTGTTGTTTGTGTCACTTCAGGCACCATCTGTCATGGCCTTCCCTGCAACCACACCAACGGGCATGATGGCATATGCAATGGTAAGTCAGTTGGGACGTGTTCAGCATTTCAACCCTGGGAACACACAAACACAGTCTGGATTGGCATGCTCAGTGGACACATGAACATGTTGATTATGTCTGCAGTAATCTTTTTGTTTGAAAGCTGAACAAACCTTCCATCCAAAGAGTTTTCTCATGGAGGGTGAGTGCTGATACCTTTCCTGAGCATTAAATCAGACTCTGAGGAAATGGTCTTCTCCATGTGTAGCTCCATCGACTACCACAGGTGGAAATGGAGTCATGTTTGACTGAATCTATGATGTGTTGTCTTCTCACAGCCTCCTCACATGAGCTCCATGATGATGACACAGCCTACTATGATGTACACCCAGCCCGTAATGAGGCCTGCCAACCCATTTGGGCCGAATCCAGGTGCACAGGTAACAGACCTTCATCTACAGTCCCCCCATAAGCTCAGCATCTACAGAGCTGCAGCAGAGGGAAACAAGCATCATTTTGGTGTTTATTTGGTTATCGGTCAGTGATACTCACAGACACAGTAATGCTAACATCGTTGTGTTTTATGGAGCTTTTTATTTATATTGTGCTTGATGTGCACTCTATACGTAGACTATTAACCTGCCAGGGAGTACAGATGGAGCCCAGCCTTTGGCTACAATCTGTCAAATTTACATGTTCATGCTCATTAATGTCTACTGTCCCCTAAAATAAATAAATAACAATTAATTCATTTCTGATGAACCTAGCATAGATATATCTCATTTTTCGATGCACTTCCACGTAGGACCACATGGATTATCATGAAAAATTTCCCTTTTTTCCCATGATTTACTCCAGAAACTTCCATAGATTCTAGATTTATCTAAATAAATCTTAGGATATTGTGGGAAGTCCACTTTGTGAAGGTTTCCTTAGCCTTTATTCACCCACTCTTGACCAGTTCACACAACCACAATCATGTGAAGACTGCTGACCTGATTGTTGTCCAGAGGACAATCACTGAAATCCTCCATGAGGAGGGTAAGCCACAGGATCAAGAGCCACCACACAGACGGGTCCAGGACATGGACTACAAGTGTCCTGTTCTCAGCATGGAGCCAATCCTGAACAACAGATGTCATCAGAGTCTCACCTGAACTAAGGAGAAAAAGAACTGGACCATTGTGGTCTCAGTGGTCCAAAGTCCTGTTTTCTGATGAAACTAAGTTTAGCATTTCATTTGTAAAAACCAGGTCCCATAGTCAGGGAGGCCCAGAATCCTGTGGTGGTTTGGGATCCATGTCCTCTGCTGCTGTTGGTCCACTGGTCTTTATCAAGTCCAGAGTTTATCAGGAGGTTTTAGAACCCTTCTGCTGATAAGATTTATGGAGATTCTGATTCCATTTTTATGGTGAAGCCAGAACTACCAGAAACCGGATTACTGACCATGGTGTTACTGTGTTTGATTGGCCAGTCAACTGGTCTGACCTGAACCCCTCAGAGAATCTCTGAGGAAATATCCAGAGGAAGATGAGAGACACCAGAGTCAAGAATCCAGACCAACTAAAGGCTACCAGAGCAACCTGGGCTTCATAACACCCCAGCAGGACCACAGGCTGGTTGGCTCTGTGCTACATCAGAGATGCAGGAATTGATGAAAAAGGAGCTCAGACTCATTACTGAGTGATAAATGAGCAGAATTTTCCAGAAGGTCCACATTTCTGCATTAAAAAATGTTTTTTGAACTAATGCTTGTGATATTCTGAGTAGTGGATTTTAGACTTTTTTGAGATGTAAGCCGTAATCATCAACATTAAAACAAAGGTCGTAAATATTTCACCTTGTATGAGGCAAATCTAGAATATATGGAAGTTATTTTTTTTTATTAAATCACATCAAAAAGACCTTTTTCATGATATTCAGATTTTTTTAGATGCACCCGTACATCATGTTGGCACTCTCCCATATATCAGAGTACAATGACCTGCTTCATGGGATTCTCCACGACCTTTCCTCACTGCTACCCCTGCAGCAGGTCACATAAAATAAACTAAGTATTTAGATTAACTCCACTCCTCGGCCTGTTTAGATTCTAAATATAGAATAGATGACATCAGACCTTGGCAAGTCTGACTCTGATACTCTGAAACTAGTCCGTGTTTTTAGTCTCAAAGCCTCCATTTTGTCAATTTTTAAAAAGTGCTGACATCACTGTTTGTTTGTTTAGCAGATGCAGTTCATGTAATCTGAGGGGGAAGAGTCTGTCCTGTCTGAAAATGATTCACAACTTCAAGTCTCCAGCAAACCTGCAGTTTGCTTTTAATGAACTCACCTCTCTGAGAAAGGAAGGCCCATCAAAGACATGTTGAACAAACCGTGGTGACTGGGATCGGCTGTGGCCGTCTCAGAGAGGCATCACAGTGAACATTGTGCTCATCTCGTCATGTCTGCGTCATGGAGGGAGGAGAAGAGCTTGTGCCTCCATTCAAACCATTTGGACCCACTGTTTCTTGTCCAAGAGGAACACAACATCCAAAGAGGGAGCTCTCTGACATCGCTGATCACGAATCTGAAATCAGAATCAAAGGTCAGAGGTTGTCACCCTGTTGGAGTTGCCTTTCTGTTCCTCTGCCTCCAGGCAAAGCTGTCACTTCCTTTTATTAATCAGTCATGATTAACAGATCCCAAATAAGAAGAACAATGTCTGCTCCTCTTTATACCACAGTTTTCTTTTCTCTCTTCTTTCTCTATTGTTTGCAGTAGACATTCCTTGTGTATTGTTTGTATTTATTTATGATTACCAACAGAGAGGATGATTAAAAAACAAAGTATGTAACTAGTCACTGACCTCCTCCTCGGGGGAGGTTTTCAGGTTCATACGTGGGTATGATTGCTTGTAGAATTGGATTTTGAGTGATTGAGATGATTTGTTTGAAAGAGAAACTAATATAAAGATTAAAGAGATGATGTTTGCTTTTGGGGCACTAAATATTCTCTGTACTTGCGGGATGCATTGTACAGTAATCTGTAGCTTTAGGGCTCAGATTGAAGATGTGTGTGAACGTGATTAGCACGGTCAAAGGGGGGGTGGGTCTCTACGATTGGCGTGGGATCATTCGTCACACCAGAAGACGCAGTACATTTTGTGATTGAGGCAGCACTAAATTGGGAAGAATTGCATTTATTCTTTGAAGCTTTTGGCATGCCATTCCCTGTTGGGTTTCCAAAGCTCCTGGCTGCCCTTTTCCCGCCTGAATGTTCAGGGTCCCTTTCATGCTCAGATCTCGTTTCCACAGATGAGCACCGGGGGGCTCAGGATGATGCGGAGATACGAGGAAGCATCAGTCGTAGCTGCTGATTGGTAGCAAGGGAATAGGTTTAGGGCAGTCTGCTTGTGCAGGAAAGTAGAGCGCTGTTGATCGGTGCTTTGTGTACATAAAACAAATCCTGCCAACTGCATGACTACAGGAAGATGGTCTGAACATAAAAGTGGCCCTTTCTCCATTAACTGAGCATCTTTGCTGTATCGCCCCTGCAGATTATATTTTTGTTTGATTTTTTCCAATAAAGTGCAAGCTTCCTTACTTTTGTCTCTGTGATCATTCAGACAGAATAGTTCATATGCAGAATCACTCAGACTGGTATGAAGGATTTCTATGAAGTCAGAGGCTGCAGACATAACGGACATTCTGGGCCTCTTCATACTTAGCCTAGTTTACTGTGAGTACAGCAGTTTAATCTTCACTAATACCTGTGTCAGACCAGCTCTGGTGGTTTTAACAGAGAAACAAGGTTCACCTTAAATCTAAACCAAGCTCCAAGACGTAAAGCCCACAAGGCTCCGTTTGCTTCCTTAATCTATGGAGTGAGGAACCATGCCATAGACTTCCATTGCAATGCAGATGATACTCGACCGTATGTATCCACGAGGCCTGATGGCAGAAATCAGCAGCATGCCTTAAAGATAGTAGGACCTGGATGACCGGGAATTTCCTGCTTCTTAACTCAGACAAGACTGAGGTTCTTGTGCTTGGGCCACAGAGAGACTTTTTCTAATAATGAAACAAAACTGTCCTAGACTGCATTAGCCTGGCTCCCAGGGCCACTGTGAGGAATCTGAATAAATCCTTCAAGACCCTGATAAAACATTGTTTGAGGAGGAAGGTAGATCCTTCAGTTATCATGCCCTTCTTCATTAGAAACCTCTACCTGTCAGGATCTGAGTGCAGACACTCTACCTTTAAGAGCAGGCTTGGAATTTCCCTCTCTTTGATAAAGCTTACAGTCAGGACCAGCTCAGACCTGGACCAGTCCTTGATTAGTTATGCTGCTAAAGGCTAAGACTGTCATCAAAACTGAGCTGCTCTCTTTATCTCTGGATCATATTACTGTACATCACATGCTGTGACTCTTTATCAAAATCCCCCAGACCGTCACGCTGCCTCCACCTCCAAAGCCCCCCAGACCGTCACGCTGCCTCCACCTCCAAAACCCCCCAGACCGTCACGCTGCCTCCACCTCAAAAACCCCCCAGACCGTCACGCTGCCTCCACCTCCAAAGCCCCCCAGACCGTCACGCTGCCTCCACCTCCAAAACCCCCCAGACCGTCATGCTGCCTCCACCTCCAAAACCCCCCAGACGGTCACGCTGCCTCCATCTCCAAAACCCCCCAGACCGTCATGCTGCCTCCATCTCCAAAGCCCGCCAGACCGTCACGCTGCCTCCACCTCCAAAACCCCCCAGACCGTCACGCTGCCTCCATCTCCAAAGCCCCCCAGACGGTCATGCTGCCTCCATCTCCAAAGCCCCCCAGACGGTCATGCTGCCTCCATCTCCAAAGCCCCCCAGACGGTCATGCTGCCTCCATCTCCAAAGCCCCCCAGACGGTCATGCTGCCTCCATCTCCAAAGCCCCCCAGACGGTCATGCTGCCTCCATCTCCAAAGCCCCCCAGACGGTCATGCTGCCTCAATCTCCAAAGCCCCCCAGACGGTCATGCTGCCTCCATCTCCAAAGCCCCCCAGACCGTCATGCTGCCTCCATCTCCAAAGCCCCCCAGACCGTCATGCTGCCTCCATCTCCAAACCCCCCAGACCGTCATGCTGCCTCCACCTCCATAGCCCCCCAGACCATCACACTGCCTGCACCTCCAAAGCCCAAAAACTTTCTGGTACTCTGACATTGATCAGGTTGCTCTAAGCAAAAGCTCTAAGCCAATCCTGTTCATCCACAACCTCTCTGAAACCAATCATCCTGCTGCTGTGATATTTTGAATCTGATCTCTCCTCTGCAGTCTGTCATTTCAGTGAGACCGCTGCAACCCTCCTCCACCCCAGCCACCACCATTACATCTTCATTTTTACCACCAAGCCTTCTTGCAAGCATCCAGGTCAAGTTCCTCAGAGGTTCACCACTCATGTTATCTCTCCTACATCCTTCCATCACCACCACCAGTGTCTAGACTCCACTGGGGTTTCCTACCCTGCTTGTCAGCATCACTACCTATTAGGGTGTACTCACACTAGGCCATCTGTACCGTGCCTGGGCCCGTTTATTTATTATTTTATTTATTTATTTATTGGTTTAACATACAGAGACAATGCACATTAATGAACATTACTGTAAATATGCCGGTTTAGCTAAGTTGGCTAATTTTCAACCGTGGTCTCTGGGGCAGCTGACATGAGCACTACAATAATTAAAATCCATTAAAAACAGTACTATGCCTACTTATAAGAAACATTACATACAATACATTACAGTGCATGACATGATACATTACAGCACATGCAATAAAATACAAGTGTTTCAGAGAGAATGGTCACACACTTAACCATCTATCAACCATAATTTTACATTTCTTTTAAAAGAAAGGTAATTGCCATGCTCCCTGAGCTGAGCTGGAAGAGTATTCCAGTTGTGAGTAGCTCTCACTGAAAATGCTGCCCGACCAAAAGCAGTCCTTCTGTTTGGAACTACACAGTCCCTTCTACTGACAGACCTAGTATGCCTGTCAATAGATGTTTTGTGTTTCATAAAAGCACCAAGGGGGGGAGGAACCAGGCCATGCAGGATCTTGTGAGTGCCAAATATGCGGGTAAGTGTGTGCCGGGGTTAATCACACGGCTGATTTGACCTCTATTATAAAAAAATATAATGCCAAACTATCATCCACTGAAATAACTTAACACTAATTCTATTTCATGTCACCAAGAAGTGAAAGTTGGATCTTGATCGCTGACATTTGAACGGAGCATCGTTTATTAATCCTGTGGCGTTTTCACCTCCAGCTCTCATCAGATGGGTTAAATTATTCTTGTCACGGTAAAAAAAACAAACTTTTAACTGAACATTTAATCCTGCTCTGGACACATGAGAGCTTGTTTGGTGCGTCAGGCATCCAGGATTACGCTGAGAAAAGGCACAGTTTGTGGCGCATAAAGGAGGGGATTCAGATAGGACACGCCGAGGAATGACTGTTAGGGGTTCATACGAGGTAAAAAGTCCAGGTTTCATTCAGCAGAAGTGCTTGAAACTCTGATCAGACTCCAGATTATATGCTGTGAGCGATAACTCTCCTCTATGAACCACTTTTTCTCTCTCTCTCCTCACTGGGCTCTGTATAGTTAATGTAGCTGATTCCAGGTCAGGGGAAATAATTCTGGTGTCAGATCAGATGTCGTATGAATCTGTAACTATTTTACAGCCTAAAAAACAACACTTATGCATACTGAGTCATCAATGGTGATGCTTCGTGTGATGATGTCGGTGTGTGACATATCCATGCCCAGGCCTGGATGTGTTGAGCAGTGTGAGTGCAGGCCAAAGGGGGGACAGGGGAGGGGGTCAAATGGGCTTCAGCACGGTTAGAATACGGCATGGTACGGATGGCCTAGTGTGAGTGCGCCCTAAATTACAGAAGGACGCCATGATGGAATCTAATAGCCAAAGACTATACAAGAAAAAACCTGGTGTTAAGTCTCCCCTGACTGAAATATTTCTTTCCTAGCTAATTTACTTCTTGTCAAAAACCTTTTTCGGGGGTGACCCCTGACCTCTGTGTTTTTTATTTATTGATGTAATGAGGCACAGATTGGAGTTGTTTAATTTTCACTACTGTGTGTCTGGTGTGAAAACAGAGTTTGATTCTGAGCTCAGCTAAAATGGATTGGATATGATTGATTTTACTTTGAGGGTTTTTTAACCTGCAGTTTGTGTTCACAGTTGAGAGAAAGGGAGAACAGTTTTATCTCATTCATATACTGCACATTCATACACATTCACAGCACTGACGCAGCAGCACCAGATGCCCTGAAAAAAACTAATAATATTTTTTGAAATTACACTGTTGTAATTTTACACCAATTTTGCCAATTTTAGCACAGTTTAGCCATTCAAAACCCTTTTTCTTGTCAATTTAAACTCTTTCCACCACTTTTTCTCGGCTTGTTTTTGCCACCTCTAAATCAATTTTTAAAACTCCTAATGTTGCTTCTGTTGACCCTCTAAAGCCACTATTAACCACTTTCTACCACTTTTTACAACCATTTTGGCCATACCACATTTCACTATTTGATATTACCATTTATCAGTTGATATCAATTTTTCATCCCATTTCACCAAATTTTCCCCAAGTTTTGCAAATTTAAAGCCATTTCAGTAACTTTTTAATCCCCTTGTACCACAATTTATGCCTGTTTTTGCCACTTTAACCCATTTTTGACTTTTTTTGGTTATTTTTTGCCACTTTTATCTTATTTTTGCCATATCTAACACATTTCTGCTACTTTTTAAATCCAATTTTACCATTGCTTCCACCATTTAAAATCCAATTTTACCATTGCTTCCACCATTTAAAATCCAATTTTACCATTGTTTCCACCATTTTTGCCATTATTAACCCATTTTAGCAATTTCAATCCCAATTTAATTCTATTTTTAACAAAAGGGATTTACATTTTAAGAATGTATATATGAATTTAAAAGAGTATTCTTTGATAAGAGTGGTTATTTTCAGGTTAAATATAAAATACGGATATCAGCTTAACTTTACAATGGTCTATGAATTTGCTGATATCCATGGGCCCCCAGTTTGGCGGGGCCCTAGAAATCTCTCCCCTTTATCCCTCTTTATGGGCAGCCTTGTCTCCACATGACTATTCTTGAACGTGGTTAGCCGTTCAGCCACCTTCAGGTACAGTGGGGGTCCCCGGTCTCTGCCACCTTTATTTTTGGGGGTCACGGACTGAAAAGGTTGAGAACCCTGATGTAGACCTGCTCTAGCTTAAGGACCCACCGGTCTCCCTTATGACAAATTGCAACCCAAATATCCAAAAATGTTGCAGTTCTGAGCCTGAACGGACCAAAATACATGATGTGAAAAATGAAGGGACAAAACTGAGGAGTTTTGCGTCCTCTTTTTCCATCATTGCTTCAGTCATTGCGAGAAAAGATGAGGTAGTTGAAATATTGTCCAAACACTTAAATTTGCCCAAATTTTCCTAAAACAGTAAAATAAAAGGTATCGATGCATGTCCATAAGGACTTATGGACTTTTTGCTACCATTTTTTATACAGACACCTATTTACGACCCACTTTTGGGTCCCGCCTCCCCTAGTTGAGAACCACCACTCATCAGTCTGAGCCTTCATCAATATGCGGACTGGTACCACTGAGCTACAGGTGCAGCAGCTCCTCAGAGGGAGCTCAGTTCCTGCCTGGCACAGCCTCTCAGCAGCCTGAAGAAGACTCTTTGTTGTGCTGCCATTTCCTCTTATTTTGGATGCAGACGTCCAAAGATACAAGTGTGTGATTTTGTGAGACATTAACTTTCATGGTAGGATTAATGAAAGCCTTCCTGTTGAAGCGAGGCGTTTTCTACAGTGGCTGAAGAGAGGAGGACAAGCTTTAGTGCTGAGATGTTTGGAAAATAAGCTAATTACAATTTTACCTCCATATATTGCTCTTAGGGTTTAATCTGCAGTCCTTAACTTGTTGCCTTCCAAAGCAGGTGGATTGGCCAGATTCCATGTCTGTCATCAGGCGGCTCCATCTTTAAAAGCTCCAATCTGAAACAGCTGTGCCAAGTCTGAGATCAAATCTGATCAATCAGCATCGTTTGAGGAGATGAGGTAGCTGCAGGTGGGGTCACTCACAGTTTTTCATGACATAAAGATGTATTGGCCTGTCTCTCAGCTTTAATCAGAACTGGCCTTTTTCCATTGAAGCGGGAGCAAAGAGCCACCCTGAAGCCTTTCACAAGAAGTTTCTGCACGTCTGCAGACTGACCTCAGCGTGAGTTTTATCCAACAACAAGCTCCACTATTAGAAACTATGACAGCACCTGCTGAGCTCACATTACTGACCAAAAATCGTACATACCTCAGTTCCTATCATCACTCTGATTGGCCCTAATGAATGTGACAGACTGGACATTTGTCCAATCACCTTCTAAGGATTTTTTGGAAAGCCCTGCCCTTCCCAAAGGCTTCTGTAAAGATTTTCCCATGATGGATGTTAAATATGTCCATGCTAAGTCATTTCACCATTCCACAGTGATCCAGCAGATGGTGCCAGCGCACCATTTTAACCCCTTCAGCAACGCACATGCAGGACTTCTTCCGTGGACTCAGAGTGTTTGTAGTGCTGTTTCACCCACTAAACATCATCAGAATTAAATGAAACGATTCGTGCTACTAGATATGGATATCTGAGAGTGGGGTACATGTGTAAGGAAAAGTGTGCGTGCTCCTACGTGTGTGCTCGGGTGTAATTCTGCGTCTATGTTTACAGCTGTACATCCCGGAAGTGGAGTGTGTAGTCAAAAATGCAGTTTCTGTGTTCTGCAGACTGGGACTAAGAAAGGGGGAACTTTGGACAATTTCAACTTTGCCCTCATTTCATAGCAAGTGGATGGACATGCATGAGGATCAATAGGTAAGAATATATCATACCTCAAATATGCAGTAAATTTATATATGCGCGTAATGAGCGTAATCACAGTCACGTTTTGGTTAGAGGTGGAAATGCTCGTTTGTGATTCATATCCTACATATTTCCTCTGATTTTTTTATGCCTGAACATAAAATAAACCTAACATGAACTATGATTTGGTAGAGGAGGAGGCTGGAGAAAAGGATGGAAAAACTGGTGTGTTTTTGGCTCCGATAGACTCATCTGTTTAGCATGGATGCTATCTCACTGAATCCAAGTCATAGGCATAGTGTGCAATGACTGGCATAAAAAGGATGTAACTTTGAATTTTTTATTTTTTATTTTTCAGTGGTCAGGGTTGAAGTTGTTGAAGAGATTTGAGTCAGTGAAAGTTAAAATGAAAAATTGAAAACTGAGTATTTTATTAACAGTTTCCTGTATGTCCAGAATATGGACATACAAGGACAGATGGAGCTAAAGAAAGGAATTTGGCACTAAAAAAAAAAAAATCGATGCATCAAAACCAGTTTTACTACTCATCACTGACATGGCCCAGACTGTATATATACACACACATATATATATATATATATATATATACAGTGATTTTGCTGGGCCTCAGACAGGGGTCAGAGAGAATGTTGTTTACCCTGACCCTTTGTGTCCTGTCAGTCTAAAAGTTAAGGATCTAGTCCACCAGATTGTTACTTAAATTAAATTGCTCTAACAGCCTTTCAGTCAAGATGTGGGGCTGGATGGTGTTAAAAGCAGAAGAAAAGTCCACAAATAAAAGCCTGGCATGAGTCCCATTATAATCCAAGTGTTTTAAGAGCATGTTTAGCAGCGTTACAGTTGCATCCTCCACCCCCCTGTTAGGCCTGTAAGCCTCCAGGGCGCCTTCTCTTGTCCTCAGGATCTCAGACCTGACCAGTTTCTCTAAAATCTTCATTAAAACCGAGGTAACAGGTCTAAAATCATTAAAGGGCTTAGGACAGCTGGATTTAGGGACTGGGACAACAACAGCATTTCTCCAAATATTTGGCAATTGTGTCTGTAGGGACTCGTTGAATATAAAATGAAAGACGGGACTCAGTTTTCTAGATTTCAGTAGACGACCCCAGATATTATCTGGGCCATGTTGTTTGTTGACTTTTACAGAGAGAAAGGCTTTTCAACTTCTTCCAGCTGAATATTAAAGTGCTGATCATCCTTTAGTTTGTGGCTCAGTTCCTGAATGTCAGTGCTAAAATCAAAGGTATCAAAACGACAATAAAAACAGTTAAAAGCATTAGCCAGGTCAGTGTCTGTGTTAAACCATCTAAAATAACACCAGTGCTATGCTCTGTGCGCTGAGGCCCTGTTAGAGTTTTCATGCTCGCCCAGGCTCAGTCAAGATTATTAGCAGCCATCTTGCTTTCCAAGTCTGACTTGTATCTGTGTTTTGATTTTAGAATTTCCGTCTTCAACTATTTTGTTGCTGAATGCAAGTCAGATGCTGATTCATTTTTCAAAGCCATTTTTTCCTCTGTATGCAGATTTAACAGATGCGGAGACCCATGGTTTGTTGTTTGGGTATATTTTCACACGCTTGCAAGGGATAATTAACCTGACATGCCAGATGGATTTGTTTCACACGTCCATCTGGGAAAGCTTCAATAGGAAACGTTTGACAAAAGGCAGAGGCTTTGAAAAGTGTGATTGGGTGAATATTCTGTCTGTCACATCTCTACGGGCCAATCAGAGCAACAAAACAGGTGACGTAGCCACTATAGCTGCACGTGCGCAGGTACTGAGGAATAACGCGAAACATGGCGACTATAGACATGTCAGTACTCGACTTTTGTGGTTTTTGAAAAGAAAACAACTCACTGCTGTTCTTTGTTCTTCTTTTAATGAAGAAATGTCTTCAAGTCCTGATAAAACTGGCGCTTTAGCAG
This sequence comes from Cheilinus undulatus, assembly GCF_018320785.1. Classification (NCBI taxonomy): domain Eukaryota; kingdom Metazoa; phylum Chordata; class Actinopteri; order Labriformes; family Labridae; genus Cheilinus; species Cheilinus undulatus. The sequence continues at coordinate 913,959 of NC_054876.1, forward strand.
CGTCCATGCGAAGCTCTTCTGCCATAACTGCACCAGCTCTTGCTGCTGCTTGTTTACGTCACGACTCTGCTGCGCCTGAAAGTACTGCCCCTCGTCACTGATTGGTCCTGTCACTTTCTAACTGGGCCCAAACGGTTCAGATGGGAGCTTTGCAAGATCGATTCACCAGTGAGAAACAAGGAAATGGGCGTATCCATCTGCTTTGCAAGGTTAAGGGATAATCATGTCAAAGCACAACATTCAAAGCAATATATGTGCAAGTCACATCAACGAATGAGTCCAAGTCATCTCCACAAGACTGAACAAAGATGTCCCAGTCAGTACAGTTAAAACACTCCTGGAGAGAAAGAACTGAATCCTCTGACCAGACTTTAACGTCTTTGGTCCTCGTTTTGTCCCTCTCTAAAACAGTCTAGTATGAGGGAAGCAGGTACACGCATGCGGGTTTGGTGCTAATATGCTGTGTAGTGCTAAATAAAAACACCTGTTTCCACAGAATACTGCAGTTTTTATCCAGAAAGAATGGACTGATAAATACGTGTCTAATGGCTGACAGCCATTCCTGATTAGATTGTTTCAATCTGAATTGTTCTGGAGTTGTTTTAATAGCTGTAGAAAGAATTAAAAAAGAACATGTTCCCAATGTTCTGGGGGCCTGATGTGGTCCCCGGACTGCCAATTGATTATCCCTGTTATCAATCTTTCGGTAAAGAAAAGTTTATCTTTGATACTAAACATTTATAATGGGATAGAAGCTATTCTAAAAGACGCTCTAGCACAGCACAAAATCTGTTTTTGATATTCTATTGAGATTAACCAACAGGCCCACACCTGTAAATGAAAGACCGTTATTCTGTGGCTTCATCGTGAATTCTTGACTCCTACGGTCCACCAGGATGAGATAGATCAGGTGATCCAGCTCTGTGGAATAATTGCAGACAGACCATAAACACAAAAATGAACAACCAAAAGACAAAGCCCTGTTAAAAAAGAAAATCTGTGAAGCTAAAGATGATAGCCAGAAACTCTGATCCTGCATCTCTCAACACCACCAGAGTCTAGACTCCATAGGGGGGTATCCTATTGCACAGGGCCATCACAGTAGAGTCTAACGCCAAGGACTTCCACATTCCTCTTTCATTCAGTTTGTAAAATCAGTGATTGTTAAACTTGTCTTCAGCCTCTCCTGACTGAATTAGATGTTCTTATTCTCTGACAGATGTTTCAGTCAGTCTTTAGTTTGGTCTCATCTTGGTTGTTGCCTAAACCCAGGCCGCCCACTCACATGGGGTCTGAGTGCCCCAGCTACTTTCTTTATTTTTAACATGTCTGTAAATAATCTGTAGTTGTCAAAGAAAATGATTTTAAAACTGTTCTTCCTCTGTCATTTTGGAGCTGTGTGGATGGTTGTGTTATTTTTGATGTGGATCACTTCAGTAGATGGTTGAGGACGTATAAATGTGATGACAGGAATAATATTAATGACCAAAAATATAAAATAACATTTTAGAGACCAGCACAAGTTTATCAGAGAGAAAAGACTGGCACAGGTCTGTAGAAATGGAGCTCTGCTGCCACCTTGTGGTCTGAAGTTGTACCTTTTCTCTCAAAGCTTCTGGAATTTCCTGAGAGCAGTTCTACTGAAGAGGAGAATGAGGAAGAAGTTCCTGCATGTAGAACTGACCGTGAGAACATCAGAACCACGGTTAGAAATGAACTTTTTCACTGCCAGGTGGATTCAAAATCTACCAGCCACTGACATTTTTTACTAGTCGCTTTATTGTAAAAAGCAGCGTAAAGGTATAGTACAAAGGTCAAGAGTTAGAGCACTTATAGGCTATTCAGTAAAGGGAACTGTCCCAACTGTTAAAGTCTTATTTATTTATTAGTCAGTCTCCTTCATATTTCTGTGAGTCTGGTTTGAGTCTCCATTGCATTCACTCATAAAAACTCAGATGTAACTGTAATGAAGCTCTGCTGAGTTAGAAGAGCATCACTTTGTTGTTATGAGCTCTGTTAGAGGGTTAGCACAGCTCTGCTGGGTGGGAGGTTGAGCAAATTCATCAGACAAACATCTGCCTGGCTGCTAGTTTCCACCCCGACAGAAGAACAATGAAACCAGAGTTTTAATATGTTATTTTATATATCTAATATGCATTAATAATGGCAGCCTGTGTGTGAATCTATCTTAGAGATCTGAGTTTTCTCTTGGAACATACATGTAAACTACACTAATGTTACTCTAATGCAGAGATCGGCAACTAAGTTTGGCCTTGGGCCAGATGTTTCTCTGACAAACTCAACGGCCGGCCAGAGTTCATCTTTATCAGGCAAAACCTGTCTTTCCTGCTAAAAATACTTTTTTTCTCATCTATTCTAATATATCTTGAACAAAAATATAAATTAATACAGTTATTTATTTAAAATCAATGAATTTGCTACAGGCTGTTATTATTTATTTATTTGATCTTTGAGCCAAGCCTGTTATTTGTTTTAATTCAATGAAACAGATTTTGCACTTTGTCTGTTCTCCTTTTTCTCAGAGTGCACATGTGCCAGTTCAAGCCAGTGTGTGTCTGAAGTCCAGCAGGTGCTGCTTTATTTTATTTTATCATATTTTATCACGACTTTTGAATAAATGTTCTGAAATCTGTGTGGAATTGTTGTTTTTGTGATAGCAAATATATATATATATAGTGCTTAACAAATGTATTAGACCACCTGTCATATCTGTCTCAGAGACCATCCAGCATCATGAAGTGCTTTAATACGGACTCTTTCATTTTCAGTGAACTCTCCACGTTTTACCATTTTGAACAGGAATGAGGAATTTCAATCTTAATTCACCCAAATTTGCTCACTGGACTTCAGAAATGAATCAAGCATAACATTCAACCACTAAAACTCATTTTTGTGATCAGGAATGACAGTAAATAACTATAATTTGACATATTCATCAAGAAATATTAATGTGCTTTACTATTTTTTCAGATTTTTGGAAATCAGTACATTTGAAAATTCATGGATAACAATAATTATTCTATTTTAGCATTAAAAATATCTTTTGGGTTAAAGAGCTTCTACATATTGGTGTATTAACCATTGCAGAAACATCAAAAATGATTTTGGTAATTACCAATGCTGTTAATGTAGGGCAGCTGTGACATAAATCTTACTTTGGTTAGGGTTAGGATGGTCTAATACATTTGTTAAGCACTCTGTATATATATATATATATAAACTATTTTTTTTAATTAGTTTTTTAATCAATGTCATCTGGTGGGCCAGGTATTATTGGCAGCCGGCCAATTTTGGCCCACGGGCCGCCAGTTGCCTACCACTGCTCTAATGCATGTCTTCAGGTTCTTGTTACTCTCAGATGGCAGAGCAGCTCCAGTCCTCCTGCTTCAGCTTGGTAAACTGTGACGGTCTAGATTTCTGACCACTCAGCACTTTGTCACTCCAATCACATTTAAATCAGCAGGCTGCGCTGCTCCACAGCAGATTATTATCCAGTGTCCTGCCTCAGGTCATTGCAGACATAAGAGATGACCTCTAATAAGTGCTGCATGGTGGCGCAGGGGTTAGCGCTGTTAACTCACAGTCACAGGGTTTCTGGTGGTTCCCGGTCAGGGCCTTTCTGTGTGGAGTATGCATGTTCTTCCTGTGCATGCTTGGGTTCTCTGGTGTCCCCCTGCCACCAAAGACATGCTCTTTAGGTCGATTGATTCCTCTAAATTGCCCGTAGGTGTGAGACCCTAATTAAGACAGATGAGTGCTGACTTTACATGTAGTGTTATCTACTGACACTCAAACAAATCCACCAAAGACTGAATTAAAGCATTCGAAAGCATAGTCGACTCATTTTGATTTAGTCTCCTCAGGTTGGTCAGAAAGAGGAGATGAACACTAAAGTCACAGACTGAATGAGAAGGCAAAGAGAGCCACGTCTGACTGCGTAGAACATCATGACTGTGTTTCCTAGAGTGGCTGAGAGGAGTTCAGGAATGTTTTCCAAAGGCCTGGGAAAAGTCATTTCTGGGGGCCTGGAGCTCAAAGGGGATCAATAAAGTCATTATAGATGATGGAATATGAGGTATGTGTCAATGATTCAGAGGAGCATTTTAAATGTTAATCACTGACCAGGAGGATTCAGCTCCTATAGAAGTAAATGTAACCCTTTTAAAGTGTCCCTATGGGTCCACAGTAGTGACAACGAGGCGTTTGAAAGGGTTAAATATTTTAGACTGTGACAGGCTGCAGCATTTCTGTTGATAATAAAAATGTACCACAGGCCAGCACCGGTCAGTGTGAAACCTCAACACTAGTGTGTAGTATTACCCCATCCAGTGTTTCAGTATGAACACAGAGGAGCTGCTGGCATTAAACTGCTGAGGATTAACATCACAGAGAAGTTTCACACATAAAAATGCACTTTTGACATAACTATGTGGTTTTTCTAGGGCTGTCAACATTTTAGAATAATTTAGATAAATTAATCACAGGGGTGGAAAATGGGATTAAAAATGTAAACTGATAAATCTCATTCTGATGTAATCACATGGTCGGATAAAGAAACTTCATAACTTTGACTAGAACAACAAAAAATGATCTGTGCTCCAAGGTTTTAGAATTTCATGTATTAATCCATATTCTACAGATTTACACCATCTAAGTGGAAATCTGACCTCAGTCTCTATTTCTGTGTCAGAAGCTAAAAAAGGGGTTAAAGCTGTTCAGAATCATGTCCGATGACTGTTATCACACTGTTATTATGAAATCTACCATAAAAAAATAAATGTGCCAATAATTAGGATTGGTAAATCCAAGTGTCCAAGATTAATTCAGGGCTCATAAGGCTGACAGCAAAAGTTATTTCCTGACTCAAAACATAAAACATCTAAAAAGAAAGAAAGAAGGAAAAGATCAAAAAGACAAATTTACCCTTTAAAAACAGTAAAAATATGAAATTAAGTCCAACTGTAGTTTGAAATGAATAGAGGTAGAAGATTCCTGGTGTGGTCAGATGTTGCTCGTCCTGCAGAGACCCTCATAAAAGTTAATAGTTATCTATTAATGAAGGGTTAAAGTTTCATTCATAGACCACTAACCTGACAAAGCACACACATCTGTAGTCCTGTACATGACACACACACATCTGTAGTCCTGTACATGACACACACACACATCTGTAGTCCGGTACATGACACACACACATCTGTAGTCCTGTACATGACACACACACACATCTGTAGTCCTGTACATGACACACACACACATCTGTAGTCCTGTACATGACACACACACATCTGTAGTCCTGTACATGACACGCACACATCTGTAGTCCTGTACATGACACACACACATCTGTAGTCCTGTACATGACACACACACATCTGTAGTCCTGTACATGACACACACACATCTGTAGTCCTGTAGCTGACACACACACATCAGTAGTCCTGTAGCTGACACACACACATTTGTAGTCCTGTAGCTGACACACACACATCTGTAGTCCTGTACATGACACACACACACATCTGGAGTCCTGTAGATGACACACACACATCTGTAGTCCTGTAGATGACACACACACACATCTGTAGTCCTGTACATGACACACACACACATCTGGAGTCCTGTAGATGACACACACACATCTGTAGTCCTGTAGATGACACACACACACATCTGAAGTCCTGTAGATGACACACACACACCTGTAGTCCTGTAGATGACACACACACATCTGTAGCCCTGTACATGACACACACACATCTGTAGTCCTGTACATGACACACTCACACCTGTGGTACTGTAGAGGACCCACACACCTCTGTAGTCCTATAGAGGACACACATACATCTGTAGTCCTGTAAATGACACACACACATTTGTAGTCCTGTAGACGATACACACAAATTTTAGTCCTGTAGATGACACACACACATCTGTAGTTCTGTAGATGATACACACACACCTGTAGTCCTGTGGATGATGCACACACACCTGTAGTCCTGTAGATGATACACACACACCTGTAGTCCTGTAGATGACACACACACATTTGTAGTCCTGTACATGACACACACACACACATCTGTAGTCCTGTAGATGACACACACACATTTGTAGTTCTGTAGATGACACACACACATTTGTAGTCCTGTAGATGATACACACACACACATCTGTAGTCCTGTAGATGATACACACACATTTGTAGTCCTGTAGATGATACACACACACATCTGTAGTCCTGTAGATGATGCACACACACATCTGTAGGCTTGAACATGACACACACACATTTGTAGTCCTGTAGATGATACACACACACCTGTAGTCCTGTAGATGACACACACACATCTGTAGGCTTGAACATGACACACACACATCTGTAGTCCTGTAGATGATACACACACATTTGTAGTCCTGTAGATGATACACACACACACATCAGTAGTCCTGTAGATGATACACACACACACATCAGTAGTCCTGTAGATGATACACACACATTTGTAGTCCTGTAGATGACACACACACATCTGTAGTCCTGTAGATGACACACACACATCTGTAGTCCTGTAGATGATGCACACACACATCTGTAGGCTTGAACATGACACACACACATTTGTAGTCCTGTAGATGACACACACACATCTGTAGTCCTGTAGATGACACACACACATTTGTAGTCCTGTAGAGGACACACACACATCTGTAGTCCTGTAGATGACACACACACATCTGTAGTCCTGTAGATGATGCACACACACATCTGTAGGCTTGAACATGACACACACACATCTGTAGTCCTGTAGATGATACACACACATTTGTAGTCCTGTAGATGACACACACACATCTGTAGTCCTGTAGATGATACACACACACATTTGTAGTCCTGTATATGATACACACACACCTGTAGTCCTGTAGATGATACACACACACATTTGTAGTCCTGTAGATGATACACACACATCTGTAGTCCTGTAGATGATACACACACACATCTGTAGTCCTGTAGATGATACACACACACCTTTAGTCCTGTAGATGATACACACACATTTGTAGTCCTGTAGACGATACACACACATCTGTAGGCTTGAACATGACACACACACATCTGTAGTCCTGTAGATGATACACACACGCCTGTAGTCCTGTAGATGATATACACACATTTGTAGTCCTGTAGATGATACACACACATTTGTAGTCCTGTAGATGATACACACACACATCTGTAGTCCTTTACATGACACACACACATCTGTAGTCCTGTAGATGACACACACACATTTGTAGTCCTGTACATGACACACACACACACATCTGTAGTCCTGTAGATGACACACACACATTTGTAGTTCTGTAGATGACACACACACATTTGTAGTCCTGTAGATGATACACACACACACATCTGTAGTCCTGTAGATGATACACACACATTTGTAGTCCTGTAGATGATACACACACACATCTGTAGTCCTGTAGATGATGCACACACACATCTGTAGGCTTGAACATGACACACACACATTTGTAGTCCTGTAGATGATACACACACACCTGTAGTCCTGTAGATGACACAAACACATTTGTAGTCCTGTACATGACACACACACACATCTGTAGTCCTGTAGATGACACACACACATCCGTAGTCCTGTAGATGATACACACACATTTGTAGTCCTGTAGATGACACACACACATCTGTAGTCCTGTAGATGATACACACACATCTGTAGTCCTGTAGATGATACACACACACATCTGTAGTCCTTTACATGACACACACACATCTGTAGTCCTGTAGATGATACACACACACATTTGTAGTCCTGTAGATGATACACACACACCTGTAGTCCTGTAGATGACACACACACATCTGTAGGCTTGAACATGACACACACACATCTGTAGTCCTGTAGATGATACACACACATTTGTAGTCCTGTAGATGATACACACACACATTTGTAGTCCTGTAGATGATACACACACACACATCAGTAGTCCTGTAGATGATACACACACATTTGTAGTCCTGTAGATGACACACACACATCTGTAGTCCTGTAGATGACACACACACATCTGTAGTCCTGTAGATGATGCACACACACATCTGTAGGCTTGAACATGACACACACACATTTGTAGTCCTGTAGATGATACACACACACATCTGTAGTCCTGTAGATGACACACACACATCTGTAGTCCTGTAGATGACACACACATTTGTAGTCCTGTAGAGGACACACACACATCTGTAGTCCTGTAGATGACACACACACATCTGTAGTCCTGTAGATGATGCACACACACATCTGTAGGCTTGAACATGACACACACACATCTGTAGTCCTGTAGATGATACACACACATTTGTAGTCCTGTAGATGACACACACACATCTGTAGTCCTGTAGATGATACACACACACATTTGTAGTCCTGTATATGATACACACACACCTGTAGTCCTGTAGATGATACACACACACATTTGTAGTCCTGTAGATGATACACACACATCTGTAGTCCTGTAGATGATACACACACACATCTGTAGTCCTGTAGATGATACACACACACCTTTAGTCCTGTAGATGATACACACACATTTGTAGTCCTGTAGACGATACACACACATCTGTAGGCTTGAACATGACACACACACATCTGTAGTCCTGTAGATGATACACACACGCCTGTAGTCCTGTAGATGATATACACACATTTGTAGTCCTGTAGATGATACACACACACATCTGTAGTCCTTTACATGACACACACACATCTGTAGTCCTGTAGATGATACACACACATTTGTAGTCCTGTAGATGATACACACACATTTGTAGTCCTGTAGATGATACACACACACATCTGTAGTCCTTTACATGACACACACACATCTGTAGTCCTGTAGATGATACACACACACCTGTAGTCCTGTAGATGATATACACACATTTGTAGTCCTGTAGATGATACACACACATTTGTAGTCCTGTAGACGATACACACACATCTGTAGGCTTGAACATGACACACACACATCTGTAGTCCTGTAGATGATACACACACACCTGTAGTCCTGTAGATGATATACACACATTTGTAGTCCTGTAGATGATACACACACATTTGTAGTCCTGTAGATGACACACACACATATGTAGTTCTGTAGATGACACACACACATTTGTAGTCCTGTACATGACACACACACACACATCTGTAGTCCTGTAGATGACACACACACATTTGTAGTTCTGTAGATGACACACACACATTTGTAGTCCTGTAGACGATACACACACACCTGTAGTCCTGTGGATGATGCACACACATCTGTAGTCCTGTAGATGATACACACACACCTGTAGTCCTGTAGATGATACACACACATCTGTAGTCCTGTAGATGATACACACACACCTGTAGTCCTGTAGATGATACACACACATTTGTAGTCCTGTAGATGACACACACACATCTGTAGTCCTGTAGATGATACACACACACCTGTAGTCCTGTAGATGATACACACACACCTGTAGTCCTGTAGATGATACACACACATCTGTAGTCCTGTAGATGACACAAACACATTTGTAGTCCTGTACATGACACACACACACATCTGTAGTCCTGTAGATGACACACACACATCCGTAGTCCTGTAGATGATACACACACATTTGTAGTCCTGTAGATGATACACACACATCTGTAGTCCTGTAGATGACACACACACATCTGTAGTCCTGTAGATGACACACACACATTTGTAGTCCTGTAGATGACACACACACATCTGTAGTCCTGTAGATGACACACACACATCTGTAGTCCTGTAGATGATGCACACACACATCTGTAGGCTTGAACATGACACACACACATCTGTAGTCCTGTAGATGATACACACACATTTGTAGTCCTGTAGATGACACACACACATCTGTAGTCCTGTAGATGACACACACACATCTGTAGTCCTGTAGATGATGCACACACACATCTGTAGGCTTGAACATGACACACACACATTTGTAGTCCTGTAGATGATACACACACACATCTGTAGTCCTGTAGATGATACACACACATTTGTAGTTCTGTAGATGATACACACACATCTGTAGTCCTGTAGATGACACACACACATCTGTAGTCCTGTAGATGACACACACACATTTGTAGTCCTGTAGAGGACACACACACATCTGTAGTCCTGTAGATGACACACACACATCTGTAGTCCTGTAGATGATGCACACACACATCTGTAGGCTTGAACATGACACACACACATCTGTAGTCCTGTAGATGATACACACACATTTGTAGTCCTGTAGATGACACACACACATCTGTAGTCCTGTAGATGATACACACACACATCTGGAGTCCTGTAGATGACACACACACATCTGTAGTCCTGTAGATGACACACACACACATCTGAAGTCCTGTAGATGACACACACACACCTGTAGTCCTGTAGATGACACACACACATCTGTAGCCCTGTACATGACACACACACATCTGTAGTCCTGTACATGACACACTCACACCTGTGGTACTGTAGAGGACCCACACACCTCTGTAGTCCTATAGAGGACACACATACATCTGTAGTCCTGTAAATGACACACACACATTTGTAGTCCTGTAGACGATACACACAAATTTTAGTCCTGTAGATGACACACACACATCTGTAGTTCTGTAGATGATACACACACACCTGTAGTCCTGTGGATGATGCACACACACCTGTAGTCCTGTAGATGATACACACACACCTGTAGTCCTGTAGATGACACACACACATTTGTAGTCCTGTACATGACACACACACACACATCTGTAGTCCTGTAGATGACACACACACATTTGTAGTTCTGTAGATGACACACACACATTTGTAGTCCTGTAGATGATACACACACACACACATCTGTAGTCCTGTAGATGATACACACACATTTGTTGTCCTGTAGATGATACACACACACACATCAGTAGTCCTGTAGATGATACACACACATTTGTAGTCCTGTAGATGACACACACACATCTGTAGTCCTGTAGATGACACACACACATCTGTAGTCCTGTAGATGATGCACACACACATCTGTAGGCTTGAACATGACACACACACATTTGTAGTCCTGTAGATGATACACACACACATCTGTAGTCCTGTAGATGACACACACACATCTGTAGTCCTGTAGATGACACACACACATTTGTAGTCCTGTAGAGGACACACACACATCTGTAGTCCTGTAGATGACACACACACATCTGTAGTCCTGTAGATGATGCACACACACATCTGTAGGCTTGAACATGACACACACACATCTGTAGTCCTGTAGATGATACACACACATTTGTAGTCCTGTAGATGACACACACACATCTGTAGTCCTGTAGATGATACACACACACATTTGTAGTCCTGTATATGATACACACACACCTGTAGTCCTGTAGATGATACACACACACATTTGTAGTCCTGTAGATGATACACACACATCTGTAGTCCTGTAGATGATACACACACACCTTTAGTCCTGTAGATGACACACACACATTTGTAGTCCTGTAGACGATACACACACATCTGTAGGCTTGAACATGACACACACACATCTGTAGTCCTGTAGATGATACACACACGCCTGTAGTCCTGTAGATGATATACACACATTTGTAGTCCTGTAGATGATACACACACATTTGTAGTCCTGTAGATGATACACACACACATCTGTAGTCCTTTACATGACACACACACATCTGTAGTCCTGTAGATGATACACACACACCTGTAGTCCTGTAGATGATATACACACATTTGTAGTCCTGTAGATGATACATACACATTTGTAGTCCTGTAGACGATACACACACATCTGTAGGCTTGAACATGACACAAACACATCTGTAGTCCTGTAGATGATATACACACATTTGTAGTCCTGTAGATGATACACACACATTTGTAGTCCTGTAGATGACACACACACATCTGTAGTTCTGTAGATGATACACACACACCTGTAGTCCTGTAGATGATATACACACATTTGTAGTCCTGTAGATGATACACACACATTTGTAGTCCTGTAGATGACACACACACATCTGTAGTTCTGTAGATGATACACACACACCTGTAGTCCTGTGGATGATGCACACACACCTGTAGTCCTGTAGATGATACACACACACCTGTAGTCCTGTAGATGACACACACACATTTGTAGTCCTGTAGATGACACACACACATCTGTAGTCCTGTAGATGACACACACACATTTGTAGTTCTGTAGATGACACACACACATTTGTAGTCCTGTAGATGATACACACACACACATCTGTAGTCCTGTAGATGATACACACACATTTGTAGTCCTGTAGAGGATACACACACATTTGTAGTCCTGTAGATGATACACACACATTTGTAGTCCTGTAGACGATACACACACATTTGTAGTCCTGTAGATGACACACACACATCTGTAGGCTTGAACATGACACACACACATCTGTAGTCCTGTAGATGATACACACACATTTGTAGTCCTGTAGATGATACACACACACACATCAGTAGTCCTGTAGATGACACACACACATTTGTAGTCCTGTAGATGATACACACACACACATCTGTAGTCCTGTAGATGATACACACACACATCTGTAGTCCTGTAGATGATGCACACACACATCTGTAGGCTTGAACATGACACACACACATTTGTAGTCCTGTAGATGATACACACACACATCTGTAGTCCTGTAGATGACACACACACATCCGTAGTCCTGTAGATGATACACACACATTTGTAGTCCTGTAGATGACACACACACATTTGTAGTCCTGTAGATGACACACACACATCTGTAGTCCTGTAGATGACACACACACATTTGTAGTCCTGTAGATGACACACACACATTTGTAGTCCTGTAGATGACACACACACATCTGTAGTCCTGTAGATGATGCACACACACATCTGTAGGCTTGAACATGACACACACACATTTGTAGTCCTGTAGATGATACACACACACATCTGTAGTCCTGTAGATGATACACACACATTTGTAGTTCTGTAGATGATACACACACATCTGTAGTCCTGTAGATGACACACACACATCTGTAGTCCTGTAGATGACACACACACATTTGTAGTCCTGTAGATGACACACACACATCTGTAGTCCTGTAGATGACACACACACATCTGTAGTCCTGTAGATGATGCACACACACATCTGTAGGCTTGAACATGACACACACACATCTGTAGTCCTGTAGATGATACACACACATTTGTAGTCCTGTAGATGACACACACACATCTGTAGTCCTGTAGATGATGCACACACACATCTGTAGGCTTGAACATGACACACACACATTTGTAGTCCTGTAGATGATACACACACACATCTGTAGTCCTGTAGATGATACACACACATTTGTAGTTCTGTAGATGACACACACACATCTGTAGTCCTGTAGATGATGCACACACACATCTGTAGGCTTGAACATGACACACACACATTTGTAGTCCTGTAGATGATACACACACACATCTGTAGTCCTGTAGATGATACACACACATTTGTAGTTCTGTAGATGATACACACACATCTGTAGTCCTGTAGATGACACACACACATTTGTAGTCCTGTAGATGACACACACACATCTGTAGTCCTGTAGATGACACACACACATCTGTAGTCCTGTAGATGATGCACACACACATCTGTAGGCTTGAACATGACACACACACATTTGTAGTCCTGTAGATGATACACACACATTTGTAGTCCTGTAGATGACACACACACATCTGTAGTCCTGTAGATGATACACACACACATTTGTAGTCCTGTATATGTTACACACACACCTGTAGTCCTGTAGATGATACACACACACATTTGTAGTCCTGTAGATGATACACACACATCTGTAGTCCTGTAGATGATACACACACACATCTGTAGTCCTGTAGATGATACACACACATTTGTAGTCCTGTAGACGATACACACACATCTGTAGGCTTGAACATGACACACACACATCTGTAGTCCTGTAGATGATACACACACACCTGTAGTCCTGTAGATGATACACACACATTTGTAGTCCTGTAGACGATACACACACATCTGTAGGCTTGAACATGACACACACACACATCTGTAGTCCTGTAGATGATACACACACACCTGTAGTCCTGTAGATGATATACACACATTTGTAGTCCTGTAGATGATACACACACATCCTTAGTCCTGTAGATGATACACACACACATCTGTAGTCCTTTACATGACACACACACATCTGTAGTCCTGTAGATGATACACACACATCTGTAGTCCTGTAGATGATACACACACATCTGTAGTCCTGTAGATGATACACACACACACATCTGTAGTCCTGTAGATGATACACACACACATCTGTAGTCCTGTAGATGATACACACACACATCTGTAGTCCTTTACATGACACACACACATCTGTAGTCCTGTAGATGATACACACACATCTGTAGTCCTGTAGATGATACACACACACACATCTGTAGTCCTTTACATGACACACACACATCTGTAGTCCTGTAGATGATACACACACACACATCTGTAGTCCTGTAGATGATACACACACATCTGTAGTCCTGTAGATGATACACACACACACATCTGTAGTCCTTTACATGACACACACACATCTGTAGTCCTGTAGATGATACACACACACACATCTGTAGTCCTGTAGATGATACACACACACATCTGTAGTCCTGTAGATGATACACACACACATCTGTAGTCCTTTACATGACACACACACATCTGTAGTCCTGTAGATGATACACACACATCTGTAGTCCTGTAGATGATACACACACACATCTGTAGTCCTTTACATGACACACACACATCTGTAGTCCTGTAGATGATACACACACACATTTGTAGTTCTGTAGATGATACACACACACCTGTAGTCCTGTGGATGATACACACACACACCTGTAGTCCTGTACATGACACACACACATCTGTAGTCCTGTAGATGATACACACACATTTGTAGTTCTGTAGATGATACACACACACATCTGTAGTCCTGTAGATGAAACACACACATCTGTAGTCCTGTAGATGACACACACACACCTGTAGTCCTGTAGATGAAACACACACATCTGTAGTCCTGTAGATGACACACACACACCTGTAGTCTGTAGATGATACACACACATCTGTAGTCCTTTACATGACACACACACATTTGTAGTCCTGTACATGACACACACACATTTGTAGTCCGGTAGATGACACACACACACCTGTAGTTCTGTAGATGACACACACACATATGTAGTCATGTAGACGATACACACACATCTGTAGTTCTGTAGACGATACACACACATTTGTAGTCCTGTAGATGACACACACACATATGTAGTCCTGTAGATGATACACACACACCTGTAGTCCTGTAGATGATACACACACACCTGTAGTCCTGTAGATGATACACACACACCTGTAGTCCTGTAGATGATACACAGACATTTGTAGTCCTGTAGATGATACACACACATTTGTAGTCCTGTAGATGACACACACACATTTGTAGTCCTGTAGACGATACACACACATTTGTAGTCCTGTAGACGATACACACACACATCTGTAGTCCTTTACATGACACACACACATTTGTAGTCCTGTAGATGATACACACACACATCTGTAGTCCTGTAGATGATACACACACATCTGTAGTCCTGTAGATGATACACACACACACATCCTTAGTCCTGTAGATGATACACACACACACATCTGTAGTCCTGTAGATGATACACACACATTTGTAGTCCTGTAGATGATACACACACATTTGTAGTCCTGTAGACGATACACACACATTTGTAGTCCTGTAGATGACACACACACATTTGTAGTCCTGTAGATGATACACACACACCTGTAGTCCTGTAGATGACACACACACATTTGTTGTCCCTTACCTTTAAACTGTAGTTTTTATGTAGTAAACCCTGGCCACATCTGGAACATCTGCTTAGAGCAGTTAGATTCCGTAATCACAGCAGCTCTCTCCTCCCATCCTGTCATTCATTCAGTTTTAATCTTCTTCACTGAGTACAAGGAAAGGCTTAGAGGCAGGGAGTAGAAGGGGGAAGTTCCTGGACTTCTCAAACAGACCCATGCAGGTGGAGCCTCCATCTTTGTGGTTGCTGCCCTCTGCTGCTGAGAGCCTGCAGCTCCTCCCTCAAACACACTGATCAACCACCAGTTGTACTTCAGCTGTCAGGCTGCAAGGAGCAAAGACAGAGGTGAGTGGGCTGCTTGTGATTTTAACCTTGAGAATAGAGTTCTCTCTGGTTCATGGTTCAGATGCTGAAGGAGCTGCTGAGGAAGTGTTTACATCAGGTTATAGACTGTTCTCTCCTTTTTTTCCTCTAAAATACATCATAAAAAACAACATTCTTAATCACATCCGTGTAGAAAACTCCAAATGTGATGATACTGGACAGACTCTCTGATCGTGGACTGATGGACTGGTCTCTTTATTCTGGTTCTATCTTCTGTTCAGTTCTGTGTTATCCATTTAAATCCAACCGTGTGACTGCACAGGAGAAGAATGTTCTGGTTTAAAGTATCTGAACACTGAGGAAAAAAAAGAAATATTTAAATCAAATTAACTCAGAGACAGAGGATTTTCAGTAGCCCTGTGGTTCTATGTGGTCCAGTGTTTCTGTCTAACCTCACGTGCAGCAGAAAATATAGTAAGAAGAATCTCCGTCATCTCTCTGGAGGATTACACTCAGATCATCTAATTTGTTCTTTTAGATCAGAATTACTCTGAGGAAACTAACTTTACAGGCCTGGTGCCATTACAGCCTCAAACACGTTTACCACATTCAGATCCTAGTTCTTCTGCTCAGAGTCTGCAGGAATAAGGTCCCAATCACAAATCTCTGCTTTTCTTAGCGTGAGGACAAAATCAGTCCAACCACCTCAACAAGGAACTGAATCTTTCAGTGAGACTTTCTCTTTTTTAGAGGAGCAGGATGGTCAACATTCCTCCTCTTGCAAAGATAATGTGCTTTATTTCCTACATGTCATCTAAACAGGAACAACAGAAACTTAATCCAAAGCTAAGGTGGATTATATCTTTCCCAACAGGAATCATGAACTAACAATGGGAGCCAAGCATCTGAAATACTCACTAAAACACACTTTCATGGCCATACTTTTCTAGAGCAGATAAAAACAGGAGCTGTAAATGATTTTCACACAAAGGAGCTCTAATGAGCCTCGTCTTTATAGAGGAGAACATGCACGGTTCTCTGGACGCTGTTAGAACATGCAGGAATTCCTCAGAACAAGAAAGAAGATCTGTCTTCTCTTAAAGGGAAAGTGCTGTTAGTTGTGACTGTTTCACTGTTGCCTTGGTTACCGTTTACAAACATCACAACAGTTATTTATCCTTCATCTGAAAGACTACACCATCCTCTGACACACACACCAGTGTTAAAGATAAATCCACTTATTTATTTATTCTATATATTTACTACGAGATGATCCGAAGAATGAGAAGTTATCACAAATGGTTTGAGATAAAAGGAGGGTTTTTATTAGAGGTTGGAATAAAATCATACAGAAGTCCTAAACATGGGCTAGCTTTTAGTTTCCATGATCAGAAGTTGAGCATTGGTCTGCAGGCTGCAGTCAGCCTCCTCTAAAAACAGGATTTATTGGCCAAATGTATAAACTGTCATCTGTTTCCATGAACACATCAAACAAAAACATCTAAAAAGCTCCAGACAACTATTATTTTAGCTGGTTTCTCCACATTCTATATAAAATGCCTCTTTAAATGAATCATGTAACCCCTTCATAACAAGTGTTTCTACAGGCTCTCTGAATGAGTTTTTAAAGCTGATAAATCAGTTTAGGTCAAGAAAGGCTTCTAAAAAGTTCTAAAAAGTCTTTAAAATGGTCTTAAATTTGGTATCTGTTTTCAGGTTTTCATGTTTTTCTTCCTTTGCCTTTCCTTTGCTCATGTTCTGGCCCGCTGAGATATCAGAGCATCCCTAACGCTCTGCTAGGCCAAGCTGGCAACTTAAAGGTCACATGTATGACCCTTTTAACATAGTCTTATATTGGTCTCAGAGGTCCCCAAAACATGCCAAAAAACACTCCAGTACTGGATTGTTGCATGTCCAAAAACTCCTCTGATATCATGAATTCCTTTGTTGTTTCTAACAGAATAAAACTGGATGTTTAGTGTATCTTTAGAAAATGTCTAGATGTGAGTTTGGACCACATCCTCCTGCTCTAAAGCACACTGACAGTTATTCTGGATCCTGGTGATGGTTGTGTGTCAGATTAAGGGTTAAAATCACAGATTAGTCAGCTGTTTAAAGGCCTGAGTGTTTTAGGTTAGAGACTGAGGAGTTCATATAAAAGCTGCTGCTGTGAGTGTCCTGACATGCCCCTCTGTGATGACTCCATGTTTTTCATAGTACCTGGTCTGCTGCCATCCTCAGAGCAGAGCTGAGGTGGTTCTGCTGTAGAAGGGTGTAACAGTGTGGGAGTGAAAGAGTCTCTATAATAAAGCTCATTTCTGCCCCAGCTGAAACACAGAGCTTTGTGTTCCTGTCGTCTGTGTTTCCTCCTTTCTCTAACGCTTACACACACACACACACACACACACCCACACACACACTGACAGGGCAGGACCCTTACTAGTCCACCTCTTTGTCTGCCTTCTCAGAATGACCTTTACTGTTGAATGAAGCAGGATGAGACCACCAGTTAGGACTTCTTTTCAGCTGTCAGTTTCTGGTCTTGGAGAGCAGAAGTATCACCGGGGCATCCTCTGTCCTATTTCTAGTGTCCTGTCATGGTTTTAAAAAAGCTGACTTTGGATTTTTAGTATTTTCATATAGATGAACTTTGGCCTGTGAGATGTGTGTGTGTAGGTGTGTGTGTGTGTGTTAAGTGTGACACCTACAGCTTTCAGAAAGTGAAACCGACATCCACTGTGAGCAAATTCACATCCCTGTCTTCTTATCCTTCTTGTCTTTAGTAAACCTTCATTGGTGCTATCTCTGGTCTTATTGTGAATATTTCCCCCGTTAGGTAAAACACTTCCTTTTAGCCACGCGTACATAAATCCATCATGGCTGCCCCACATCGCCAGCCTCTGTTGTTCATATCTTTAAAAAGCAATGCTATTCAAACCCACGATGCATCAGGAACATGATTGTTAGAGGCGGTCTGGAGGTGAAGGAGGTGTGTAACACCAGATGTTCTTAGATCCACCACGGAGAACAGCACACACCAGATGTTCTTAGATCCACCATGGAGAACCGCACTCACAAGATGTTCTTAGATCTACCACGGAGAACAGCACACACCAGATGTTCTTAGATCCACCACGGAGAACAGCACACACCAGATGTTCTTAGATCCACCACAGAGAACAGCACACACCAGATGTTCTTAGATCCACCACAGAGAACAGCACACACCAGATGTTCTTAGATCCTCCACAGGGAACAGCACACACCAGATGTTCTTAGATCCACCACAAAGAACAGCACACACCAGATGTTCTTAGATCCTCCACAAAGAACAGCACACACCAGATGTTCTCAGATCCACCACAAAGAACAGCACACACCAGATGTTCTTAGGTCCTCCACGAAGAACAGCACACACCAGATGTTCTTAGATCCTCCACAAAGAACAGCACACACCAGATGTTCTTAGATCCTCCACAGGGAACAGCACACACCAGATGTTCTTAGATCCACCACAAAGAACAGCACACACCAGATGTTCTTAGATCCTCCACAAAGAACAGCACACACCAGATGTTCTTAGATCCTCCACAGGGAACAGCACACACCAGATGTTCTTAGATCCTCCACAAAGAACAGCACACACCAGATGTTCTTAGATCCTCCACGAAGAACAGCACACACCAGATGTTCTTAGATCCTCCACAAAGAACAGCACACACCAGATGTTCTTAGATCCACTTCAAAGAACAGCACACACCAGATGTTCTTAGATCCTCCACAGAGAACAGCACACACCAGATGTTCTTAGATCCTCCACAGAGAACAGCACACACCAGATGTTCTTAGATCCACCACAGAGAACAGCACACACCAGATGTTCTTGGACCCTCCACAAAGAACAGCACACACCAGATGTTCTTAGATCCTCCACGAAGAACAGCACACACCAGATGTTCTTAGATCCACCACAAAGAACAGCACACACCAGATGTTCTTAGATCCTCCACAAAGAACAGCACACACCAGATGTTCTTAGATCCTCCACAAAGAACAGCACACACCAGATGTTCTTAGATCCACCACAAAGAACAGCACACACCAGATGTTCTTAGATCCTCCACAAAGAACAGCACACACCAGATGTTCTTAGATCCTCCACAAAGAACAGCACACACCAGATGTTCTTAGATCCTCCACAAAGAACAGCACACACCAGATGTTCTTAGATCCACCACAAAGAACAGCACACACCAGATGTTCTTAGATCCACCACAAAGAACAGCACACACCAGATGTTCTTAGATCCTCCACAAAGAACAGCACACACCAGATGTTCTTAGATCCTCCACAGGGAACAGCACACACCAGATGTTCTTAGATCCACTTCAAAGAACAGCACACACCACATGTTCTTAGATCCACTTCAAAGAATAGCACACACCACATGTTCTTAGATCCACTTCAAAGAACAGCACACACCAGATGTTCTTAGATCCTCCACAGAGAACAGCACACACCAGATGTTCTTAGATCCACTTCAAAGAACAGCACACACCAGATGTTCTTAGATCCACCACAAAGAACAGCACACACCAGATGTTCTTAGATCCTCCACAGAGAACAGCACACACCAGATGTTCTTAGATCCTCCACAAAGAACAGCACACACCAGATGTTCTTAGATCCACCACAAAGAACAGCACACACCAGATGTTCTTAGATCCACCACAAAGAACAGCACACACCAGATGTTCTTAGATCCTCCACAGAGAACAGCACACACCAGATGTTCTTAGATCCACCACAGAGAACAGCACACACCAGATGTTCTTAGATCCTCCACAGAGAACAGCACACACCAGATGTTCTTAGATCCTCCACAAAGAACAGCACACACCAGATGTTCTTAGATCCACTTCAAAGAACAGCACACACCAGATGTTCTTAGATCCACTTCAAAGAACAGCACACACCAGATGTTCTTAGATCCACTTCAAAGAACAGCACACACCAGATGTTCTTAGATCCACTTCAAAGAACAGCACACACCAGATGTTCTTAGATCCACTTCAAAGAACAGCACACACCAGATGTTCTTAGATCCTCCACAGAGAACAGCACACACCAGATGTTCTTAGATCCACCACAGAGAACAGAGTTTTTAACAGACGATAAATGGACAAACAGAATGTAAACATCAGCATTTTTAGGTGGCTTTCACACTAGAGGCCTGGTCCCAGATCCAAATGCACTTGAGCCCGAAGTTTGGTTTGTTTTGGTAGTGTGAATGCAAACAAACTGCACCCGGGCATTGGACCTGGGCCCACTTAGGGAGGGGGTCTCCATTCAAGTGGACCCTGGCACAGTTTGGATGAGATGTGAATTGCACCACAGCCGGATACTGGACAGAGCTTCGTTTCAGCTTTATGACGTCATCGTAAAAACTAAATTTCTTTTCATGGCGCAGCAGTTTGTTCATATTTTTCCTCAAAAAAGAGTGGAAATCATCAGAGTGAGAGGAGGTGCAAAGGTAATAAAAGTCTCCTGTCACCTCAAAAACCGCTGTGTCTGTGCAGCATGAGCCCATTTAATCCTCTGAGCTGTAGCAGATGTGCAGATACAAAGAAAGATGTTGCTGACATCTTAAAAAGTGATTTTAAATCCTCCATGGCTGCAGGTTGAACTTGTTGCTGGGTTGAAAACAAAAGCAATCTTTGCTTAAGTCATGACCCGAGTGGTTGCCATGGTAGCTTCTTCTTCTCTCTCCTCCTTGGAGGGGTTGTAAACCCGCGTATGTGCATACCGCCACCTGCTGCCTCAGACTAAGTGCAGATGCAAGTGGGCCTGGGCATGGATCAATGGTGTTAGTGTGAGAGTAAGCCAGCAGGGAGGAATCATGCCACGGTGCAGCTTGAAACAACTGGGCCTAATGTGAAAGCACCCTTAAAAGAGTGAATAACTGATGGGCTGGGATTTAAAAAAGTGTTTGAAATAACTATTTATAGTGAAATATTAACGATAAATTTAATAAAATAAATATAAAGAGTGAATCAGTATGGAGTTCAGTAAATGATTTGTTTTCTGATTCACCTTCAAACAAATGTTTTAAAACTGTTGTACTTAATAATGTGGAACAATGCGTTTTGAGGTTTTTGTTTTTTTTTTAAATAATGGTGATCATTATGAAGTTTGTTTGAAGTTTGAATTATGCTCTAACGGCTGATGACTTGAAAAATCCTCTGACTGTCATTTGCATAAATATTTTTGAAAATAAGAGAAAATATGGCCCTCTATGATGATCAGTAGTGTATTTTTTTGTACTTTGTCCTGTCAGCTGTGGTCCTGTCAGGTGTCTGCCTTTGTTTTTGGTACTTTTATGTATGTTTTGTGTCAGTTTAATGTGGGACAACAGATGGAAATTAGCGACTCGCTAAATCTGTTGCAACCATTTTTTCATCTACTTTGTATGAATGATCATTGCACACTGTCCCTGGATAAATGAAGAAACTAAACTAAACTAACTAAAAAATGTGATTTGCTTAATAATGTGGAAAGCAGCGTAAGTGTCCAAAATATGACATATAAATACAAAAAAGGAAACCCATGATTCATCAGCTCTTTGAAAAGCTTTTCAGAGCTCTAAGTCGACACATTCTGATATTTTAGAAAGACTTTAGTCCAGGAGGAACTTAAATAAAAACTCGTACTCATCATCGCTGAAACGTCTTTTTTTCTGACACTGTACAGACATTTTTATGTTGTCTATTTAATCCCATTTACCAACACAATAATGCATCAGTTTCACTGTTTCATTTCAACTATGGATAGATTGATCATCACAGCCCTGGTTTTGGATTGTGGCTCTCACAGAACTATTTTTAAGACAATGTGGCTCCTGGGTAGAATAAGGCTGAGTGCCGCTGGGCTAGAACGGCTCCAGAAGACGACTCCAGAAAGCTGTGTGTGACGTAACGTAGACTTTGTCCTGGTGTTTGTAGAGTCTCTGTCACCACACTGCTGCACTTGAGGGATTTAAAGCCGTTGTTTCATTGATGTCAGTAATCTGACTTTACTCTTAATCTTTGTTAACAACTATAGAACGGTCTGAACTAGATCACTAAGAGAGAGAAACCAACCTCCATCTGTGAATCTTGAAACACATTTCTTCTTAAATCTCTTATTTATTTATTTATGTATTTATTTATTTTCAGACTGGTCCAGAGAGGACAGAACATGGCTGCAGACATCGTCTGCTGATGAAAAGCGTCTGCAGGAGCAGCCTGAGAGGAGTGACAGGAGGGTCTCAGTAACATTAGAGGTGATGAATCAAACAGATGAACTACTCTGACTCTGACATCAGGTGGGAACAGCAGCATGTTAAACCTGTAGATACAACGGAGAATCAGCCGTGACCATGATCGACCTGAGCTTCCTGACCGAGGAGGAGCAGGAGAGCATCCGCTCTGTGCTGAGGAGAGACGCTGAGCTGAAAAAGGCTGAGGAGAAGCGAGTCCAGTGAGTTCCTGTCTGTCCGTTCGTACCCTTATATGGACATAGGAAGGGCATTTATCTGCTAATAGAAATGTGTGCATGCTTTTATGGCAGCATTCATCAGCTGAAGAGCAGTTCACCTGTTTAAGAACGGGTCATGAAGAACACCTAACATTCTCCAGGAACTCTGAGAACAAATGTCAGAATCGTAGGAAGATGTCTGTGAGTGAGGACTACTAATCTGAAACGTAGATGGTGATGGAAGCAGCTGTCTTTACACAGAATATTCTCTGTAGAATCTCAGGAAAGGCTGAGGATCTCCTCTCTGTCAGATGTTCATACACTGCTAAGTGTTCTTAGAACTGTGTGCTGTGTTTCTATCAGGAGCCTTCAGAGGAATATAGCCAACAAGGAGCAGCTGAGGTACATGACCGGAGAATGGTTCTATGAGACCAAGCAGCTCCGCCATCGGGACAGAATCCATGGAGCTGACATCATCAGAGCCTCCATGAGGCACACGCAGAGGCCGCTGACTATCTGTGAGTCTGCTGGCTTTCTGTTCGAACCTGAGGCCTGGAAAAGTTCACTGCATGTGAGGTTTACAGAGGAGGTGAAACCATGACAGGAGGAAGAGTTTGTCTGTGAGGCTAGGAATAAACGTTTAGTGAATTAAAAATGAAATTTAGAGGAAGAAAGGATCCTTCTGAGACAGGTGAGCGTTAAACACCAGAGATGAAGACTAGAATGAACAACAACATTCCTGTATGACACAGGTGTCAAACTCAAGGCCTGGGGGCCAAGTCCGGCCCGTGGAACAGTTAAATCCGGCCCCCAAGATGATCTGATATTTCTGTTCTGACTGTCCCATCAGTCTGAGGTCTGCAGATTTCCTCAAGTATAAAGATGTGAACTTATCCTGATGATTTAAGATATCCTTGTTAAGTCACAAAATCTGAAAAAGTAAGGAGTAAAAATGTTTAGATAAGAAGTCAGGAATGTGGGAAAAGACATTAATCTGTTTTAATTTCACATTTTCAATTCTGCATCTCACAATTAAGACTCAAACTTTGGAGTCTGACTTTTCATTTCGTACTTTGAGCATTTCAACTCATTATTTTGACTTCTTATATAATATTTTGAGCTTTAAGATTCTGAATTCAAATTTTTAAGTGATATTTGACTTTTTTAACCAATTATTTTGTATTTTATCTCATATTTTCAACTCCAAACTTTGACTTTTTAATCCCATAGTTTGACCTTTTAGACTCACAATTAAAAATTTTGAATGATTGAGTCGTGATTTTGACTTCTTTCTAATATATTTGCCTTTAAAAAAATATTATTTTTCTATTTCATGTTTTGACCTTTTTGGACTGATAAATGTATTTTTCTCAGATTGTGAGCCTCTATCTTTTTAACTAAGGGTTTTTTCATGTTTAGTCCTCAGAGCAGGATGAAGGTCTGATGACTTTATTTCTCAAACTTTAATCGTTGTTCTTGACCTCTGACTCATTTCTCTCTTAACCAGCTCTTCCATCTTAACATTTCCTCTCTTTATTCTCAACCCCGGCTCTCTCACTGTCAACATTTAGACCTTTTTCTGTACATTCTGCCTTTTCCTTGACATATTCTCAAAGTGCATGAGGATAAACATCTTCCTGTTGTTCTCATTAGCCCTGATATTTCTCCATAGGAGTCCTGAATGAACAGGGCTGCAGTCCTTGTAGTTACTGAATGATCGCCTCCATTTGTAGGACTCTGTGGTTCTGATGATCAGGAGTGGTTCTTCCTCCGTCAGATGTTTAGTTCATGGTGATAACTGAATGTATGATGTGTGTAAGTGTGAGCTCTTCTGTTGTGTGCTGCAGTGGAGCTCTCTCACTCGCGGCAGGAGCGGCCGAGCTTCGTCAGCAGTGAGAACAGAGAAGTGGTCGTCCCTCCTGTTCTCCAGGGCGTCCTTCAGGACCCTCAGCTAGAGCTCAGCGAGGAAATGTGAGTCAGACCACCAACGCAGTCAGTATGGTCACATGCAAACTAACTTATGTCATTTGTAACCCCAGTTCCAAAAATACTGGGACACTGTGTAAAATATTAATTTAACAAATGCAATTATTTGCAAATTTTACAGCCCATATTTTAGTCGTTATAGAACATCAACAACATTTTATAATTTCAAGAATAATATTAGTTTATTTTGAATTTGATGGCAGCAACACATCTCAAAAAAGATGGGACAGAGCAACAGAAGACCAGAAAGTAAGCGGTCCTAATGCAAAACAGCTGGAGGAGCATTTTTCTGACCTTACAAAGCAGATGGATCCGCCTGTTTCTGTGTTTCTCACTGATGAATCCATTTTGCAAAGCTCCCATCTGAACTGTTTGGGCCCGGCTACAAAATGACAGGACCAATCAGCAACGAGGGGCAGTACTTTCAGGCACGGCAGAGTCGTGACCTAAGCGAGCAGCAACAAGAGGCCGGTGCAGTTATGATGGAAGAGATTAGTGTGGATGCTGCTAAAGCTCCAGTTTTAACAGAACTTGACGACATTTCTTTGTTAAAAGAAGAACAAAGAACAGCAGTGAGTTGTTTTCTTTCCAAAAAGCCACAGAAGTCGTGTACTGGCATGTCTACAGTCGCCATAGTTCGCGTTATTCCGGCACGCACACCTCCGGCTACGTCACATGTTTTGTTGCTCTGATTGGCCCGTAGAGATGTGACAGTGTCAGTGTTGATGTCGGCTTTTAGCTCAAACCAGGTCTGGATCATCATCAGGGGAACCTGGATGGGTCCTGGTGGGCATTTAAGCAGCGTTTCACTGTAGACTGTTCTTCAACAGCCAATCAGCATCTCCCTCAGCACTCAGACTTCCTCTACAGCCCAACAGCTAACGTAACTCTGCTGGTGCTGTCAGTACGATAAGATTAGCTAGCTAAGAAACAGCCACACGTCCAGACACATGAACCCACAGATCAGGAGTGAACTTTGACTCGCAGCTTTAGTGATGTTTTTCTATCGCTGTAAACAGAAAAGCCAAGGGTCAAACTGGGATTTATGGTAACCCTGCTGTGAAGGAACCTTGAAATGTGAGAAATGACAGAGACTGATGTATGTTTATGAGTTAGAATTATCCCAACAGAAATATCTGATTACTGCTGTAGAAATCACCAGCATGTTCTATAACTTAACCTACATCATAACAGGGCGGTGTGAAAGGGGAGGAGCATGTCACCCCAGGTCTGGTCTCCTCTTTGAAACCACGGAGAAGTAACTGAGCAGAGAAAGCCTCCCCTCCTGCAGCTGAATAACCTGAGAACACGTTCTAAACACACATACGGTCTGTGCCGTCTGTGTAGACATCACATGATGCAGAAGTGGAGTCACTTATTTGGGTGGGACGGCTCGTGAGGGAAGTGGTGCACATGGTGAATGGATTCTTAGGCCCTCATAGTTCTCAGTAATCGTCTTAGAGGGTCAGGTCTCACGTGTTCCTGTTCTCACTGGTCCTGATCCGTGGTCACATCATTCACACGCTGCACTGCCTTCAGTAATGAGGAACGCTGCCTGGTTCTACATGTGTCTGCATTTATTATCACATTAAAGAGCAAAAATCTGTAGGACTGACATCTGGCCAGCTTCACCTGTGACAAAAACAAAGAGCAGAGCTGGGATTTATACCGTGAGATTATTTCTATTTCACTCATGCTCAGTGGAGTCCAGCTCCTCCTCTGGCTGGACAAGTCCGTTTAGCTGCTGGCAGTGCATGAAGATGATTAGCATGAGAGCTAAATCCACCGCCACACCTTACTGTCTCATTTGACTTTAGACACTCACAGACAGCTCAGAAGTTATCCACACATAGTGGATCAAACATCTACTGTTCCACTTTCCTCTGATTTCCTTTTCAGTCCGTCACAAGTTCCTTTTTCTGTGGTTAAGTTCATGTTATAATCTTCAATCTACCTGCAAAAGCTAGTCAGTTAAGACTTGAATTTAGAGACAATACTGAAGGAAAACATGAGAATGCTGCAGGGCTGCAGCAGTAAAAATGCATGCTGGATTTTATTTTAAAATGTACACAAAAAAATGCACTGTTGTGCACATCGCGTTCCACAGGCGATGTTTCCTGCATGTGTCCTGTACAGACTATTAACCAGAGATTTTTCCCTTTGTATATATTTTAACATGACTAATAAAGTAGAGGAATATCTGCTCTAACTCTCCCATTATACATCAAGGTCATGTAAGTCACCTGTGCATATCTGCAGCTGATCAGACGGAGGAAGAGAGAGAAAAGTCGAGCATCACTCCCCTTTATACCAGAAATGGAGACAGCTAATGTTAAATATGAACATCTGTCCTTTTTTAACAGTTTTTAAGCAGGAAATAATGATATTCTGAGCTCTATACATGTGGGATCATTATGCATCCACTACAAACCTCCTCACACAGATCAGCTGTTGCTGTGTTTTGCATGAAATGTTCTGTAATGATACTGATATAAGACCAGGAACCTGCTAAACAGAAGCTGTAGGAAGCAGAGCTGTGCTTATGAAGAGAGCAGCGGTGCACACGTTTAGAGTTTAAACAAATAAGTAAAATAAAGCCATTTTTACTCATAAACTGAAATGAACTGAAAGAGACTATGTATGACCTGTTTAAGCGTAAACTTAACTCTGCTGCCTCCATCATTTTTTAATCAGAAAAAAGAGCAGGAAAAGACGCATGGACCATAAAAACATAATAACCAGCCTAAGACCCAGAGATCCTGATCCGTATTACCTGTGGACCTCTATGTGTGTTGAAATATGGTCGGTAATTTGCCCTGGGTTTTATACTCTCAGGTCACAGACATTCACACAGGATTAAAAACACACACACATCCTGCACGGTTATCACAAATGACCAGAGGTCCCTCACCTGTACTAATCCTGATGTATCAGGCTTTAACCAGGAAAAATCAGTAAATTCATGTCAAAATGTTTGTTGACTGAATTAACTCAGTAGCACCATCTAGTGTTGAAAAGGTATTTACCGGCCATATTTAATTTTCTTTGAAAAATTTGCTGCAGGCTAATATCTGTTTGCCACATTTGCCCCCAGACCATAGTTTGGACACCTCGACACCCTACACACTAAAAACTCCTGTGTTATTTAATCAACACAGTTCCTGAGTTGCTGGGGTTGGGTTGTATTTCTGTGTTAATTTTCAGAAATTTACCCATTTTCTGGTTGAAAGGGTAATTCCAATTTCTGCGTTAACATGTCAGAGTAACCCATACTCTGGGTTAACACCCCTTCGCTCATGTCCCTTGCGGCATCCCTCCTTTCACCCCTTGTCATCTTGCACACACCCACTTTGCTTGTAGCCTGGGACCAAGCGGACGTTAATCATGCACTGAAGGTAAACATCTAGCATTTTGGGAAGTCTGTTTGTACCGGTACACTGTAAAATCCAATTAGTTAACCTTACTTAAAAAAAATCATGCAAACCGATTGCCTTGAAAAAAACAAGTAACTTTAACTTTATGACCCTAGTAGAGCAAAATAGAGATTTTTGCCTTGTACTTAAAAAGGCTTTATAAGTGAAGAACAATTGCACTTCAGTTCAAATAACTAAAACTCCTTTGTGTAGAGTACTTAGGTAAGGAAGTTATTAGTCCTCAAGGTTTAGTACAGACTACACTGTAAACCTGGATTTTGTTTCTACTTCAACTTTCTAGCAGTCATTACTGTTTCTTTTATGTTTTGTCCAAAAACGTTGACATTACTAAATCAGATTAGTTGTTTGTACTATTCAGCTGAAAGATGCAATGATCATGTTAAACTAAGATAACTTAGTATGTTTAGTTCTTTAAGGGGAGGGGCTATTTCAAATTTTTCAAAAAACCATGGGTGAGACTGTCAATGCATCTGTTGGCACCGGCAGGTAATGCTTCAATCTTGACTTCCACATGTGGCGAAGCCCATGCTTTACCTGGCCATGTCTCCACCCCACCAGGGAGGAAGTCATTGGCTGATCTGGATCACTATCTGGATCCAGTAATGTTTTTAAGGACTCTTCAGATAGGGCTAATGGTGGAAGTCTGTGTTTTCTGGGTGCTTTTCTAGTTTCAAATTGTGGTGAGCAGTGATGAGGAATGGCTCCTGGAAAAGTTGGATAAGTTTGTCAAGCTCTTGCATAGGAAGCATGAGTGGCTATTATTTATTCTGAACCACAGATACATTCACATACAGACAGAGTGGTCTGCAACATTGACCCCCTCACTCATGGTGTCACACTTCAACCCAACATTCTGTGTTAAATAACCCAGAACTCTAGTTAATATACCCAACTATTGGGTTGACTATTCAACCCATTATTCTGGGTTAAATAACACATTTTTCCTGCTTAAAGTCCCTGTAAAGTGAAATCCAAAGTTTTTATCTTAACACTCTAGAAATGGTGGAATCTGGTTGCTGTAAACATGTGAAAACTCTGAGATCTACATGAGACTGAATTCTGGATTTAGGCCATTTCATCTCTTTCCTGGCTTGGTTTCATGTGGGTGGGGCCAATATGTGTGCTCACGATGTCATGAGCCCACAGTAGAGAATGACCCCGCCCCTCTAACACTACAATATTGTGGAAGGAAGCAGTCACCTGGAGCAGAGACTTCTGGTTCATTCACTGCAAAGGAATTCAGTCTTGTACTCTTGTACCGTTCTATGTTTCATTGCAAAGTTATAGTTCTGCATGTTTTGTTTGTTGGTTCATGTTTTTAGGGGAAAATATTTTTCCAAGTATGACACCATGAGTGAGGGGGTTAATGCTGCAGACTACCCATGTCCTGAGTGGGCGTGGTTTCAGCTCATTCAACAGACACGCCTACACCATCCTGGAGCAGATGTTACTGCCTCATTTTCCATGATTTGAAACTTCATTTTATAAACTTGGAGATGCTTTATGTGACTGAAATTTGACCTGGGGGTTCATAACACAGTGATCTATCATAGGACAAACCTAAATACAGATTTATTTTTACTTGACAGGGTCTTTAAATTAACACCAGGAAAGTGTCGGTCACTTTTTACCCTGAGGTTGGGTTATAAACTACCCAATTTGGGTTGTTTTTAACACAGGAGTTTTTAGTGTGTACTGTTGATACTAATACAGATGTCCCTCTAGTTAATGGTGTCTGATTATAACACATCTTCAGCTTTGCTCAGAGTCAGGCTCTTTACTTTTGGGTCAACACCAACACTGACACTGTTGAGCATGCTCAGAACACTGGGTCCAGTTTGGGTACAGTTTGGGTCTAGTTTGGGTCCAGTTTGGGTCTAATTTTGGTCCAGTCTGGGTCTAGTTTGGGTCCAGTTTGGGTCTGATTTGGGTCCAGTTTGGGTCTAGTTTGGGTCCAGTTTGGGTCTGGCTTGGGTCCAGTTTAAGCATATAGTCTACATGCAGGATTGAACCAGTTTCCAACCTCGTTGTTAGGTGTCAGTCTGACTCTGACAGTGGACTAATGTCACACTAATGCGTTAGCGTGTACTGAGTTATACTACTGTAATGTTTGGACTTTTTCTAACTGTATACATACAGTTAGAAAAAGTACTGTTAGAAAAAGTACTGACTGATAATAATCTTTTAGACTGATTTACTGTCAGAATGGAGAAGTCCTCCTGGATCCGCTGACATGGCTATGCCTCTGTTCACTGTTAGGTATGAAATCAGGACTCCATCTCCACCAGCAGAAAACAATCCTCGACCGGTTTCTGTGTCGCCCATGAAGGTAAGACCACACACAGAGAAGACAGTCCTTTAAAAGGCTGAGAGGTGGATGATAGAGTGACCTTCAGGTGATCTTTTGTTGAAGGAAAGGAAAAATCCCTTCAACAGTGAGGACTTCTCCTCAGAGGAAAAGTGTGAAGATCAAACCCAAACACAGAATGAGGGTGAGTTTTCTGGTTGAACCATTTTAATCTGTCCTGACGTTTCTGTGATCTAACTGTTGATGTTGTGTCATGTTTTTAACTGTATGAGTTGTACCATGGACAAATGGTGGAAGCAGCTAGGCGAGCGTAAAAACCGCAGTAAGTGTGATTCTCCAGGTTTGTGGGTGTCAGCAGCATGCTGCCATGAGCCGGGGTTGCATGGCATGGGAAGCATAAACCTGCTTATTATTTCATCATCCTGTCTCTTTCTGTGGTGTTTCTGCTGAAAAATCAGAGATGGCTTTTTACACACTGATACTAATATAAATTTAGGGACTAGTTTTAGTTTAAAGACTCTATTCTTCTGAGTGTATGCAGGATTAATAACACATAGCTCCAAAGCTATAGTAACTGCATGACTCCTATATATCTGAGTTTATTTCCCCCGTCTCTGTGAAATGAAGCATCGAGGCCAGTGCAGAAGTGGTCAAAGTGAGGGGAAGTGGAAACATGCAAGGCTGCCAGACGAGTCGGAGGATTAAAGAGAATCACATTCCTGAGACCTAATCTCTACTGCATGACCCGTAGCTGCTGAAAACATTTCAGGAATGATAAAAACAAAGTTTTTGTGGGAGAAAGTGTACGATTAGAAGGAAACAAATAATGCTAATACACTCAATCATTACTAATGCCTAAACCAGCTGAGAACTGTGCAGTATTTTACATTTATTAATGTCTAAGTTGTTCATAACAAGCTGTCGTATGGAGATCTTCAACTGTTCACTGACCACAACATATCCTTCATATTTCTGTTCATATCTCGAGTATGTCGCTAAACTCCACAAAATACTGAAGAAGTTTAACTCCACATAATGTCAGAGATCATCAACTAAAACTACACTATAAGAGTGAAAATGGCTCAAATGTGAATGAAAACGCCTTAGATGAGAAGAGACTTGGGTAACAAAGAGTTGAATAACTTTTGAACCATAAATTGTAGGACTTATCTTTCTTTTCTTCCTGCAGCCCGTCGTTGTGCTAATGACGCTATCTATACCTCCGTATCCATTACACAGGCTTTTCTTCCAACCCTGGAGCTTGAGTGACTCTTTGAGGTCTTTAAAGATTAAATCCACACCAGTGGCCCCAATACTGAACTTTTTTCAATCAATTTTTGGATTGTTTCTACCACTAGTGGCTAATGCGTCCCACCATAATATTTTGTCACATGAGCTTTGACAACCAATGGCAGGCTGTTCCATCACTGTGTCATGTTTTGTGAAACTGCACATGCTTTTAGAGCACATTCACACCAGAGCTGTTTGGTCCGCTTTACACGAACTCTGGTCTGTTTTCCTGGATAGTCCAGTTCGCTTGGCGTGGTGTGAAAGCTCATACGAACTCTGGTGCGGACCAAACAAGCGGACTCTGGTTCGCTTGAAAACAAGGGGTTTCGGTCCACTTCCAAACGAACCCTGGTGCGGTTTGTTTGAGGTGTGAAAGCAGAGCGGACCAACTTGTGAACCAAAGGCAGGAAGTGGCATAAAGCGTAATGATATACGGATTTATATGTGATTTAATTCACTCACATACATGTCGGTACCTCGCTTGGCGTCTGTGTAGCCATAGCAACACCTCGTAGTCGGTGCTGATTTATTGGTTCATGTAAAGAACGATGTGTTGGACAGCTCACCACCTCGCTGGCTGCTCCTAATGCCCTAATGCTAAAGCAGAAACCCAAAGACAGCGTAAATTCTGCCCCTTATGGGCAGAAGTCGTAGGTGTTCAGACAGTTTGGTCCGTTTGAGCAAGAGCAGTGTGAGTGCGAACCAAACCAAAGGAAAGAGCAACAATGTTGCACTTCCTGTTCCAAAACGGACCGAGTCCCATGGACTATCAGGTGTGAAAACGATCTTACTCTCAGATATCATGCAGGAGACACCTGAGCAGTTCATAATGGAGAGACAGAGACATAGGGGCTGTGAAATGGCCCTCTGTGTCTCTGCAGACAGGAACTGCTTACAATAACAGCTCAAACTACAGAAATAAAGAAGCACAAGGATTTCTTTTGGTGAATATGTGAATATTCTGAAGACGTTTCTTTATCACAGAGTGACTATTTTTTTCACTTTTTGCCCCCTAGAGATAGGTGAACAAGTATTCTGTAATAGTTATTATTGTTGTCACAGGTGAATTAAATCATCACCTATCCATGCAGTCTCAAACATCTGTTATCCTAAACAGGTCGTTCTGAAGAGCTCAGTGACTTCCAGCGTGGTACTGTGATGATGACACCTTTTTAATAAGACAGTTGGTGAATTTTCATCCCTGCTGGATATTCCACAGTCACCTGCAAGCGACATTATAGAAAGTGGAAGAGTTTAGGAACAGCAGCAACTCGGCCCTGAAGTGGAGGACTACATAAAATCACAGAGCGGGTCAATGCTTGCTAGGGAGCGTGTGCGTAAAGTCTCCAGTGATCTGCTGATTCCATAGCTGAAGCGTTCTGAACTTACACTGGCATTGATGTAAACACTAAAACTCCTGCAGGAGCTTCATGACTGGGTTTCCATGGCAGAGCAGCAGCATGCAAGCCTCACATCTCCAAGCCCAATGCCAAGCGTCAGATGGAGTGATGTGGAAATTTGTTCTGTGGACCAATCACGCTCCTCTGTTTGTCTAGTTGGTAGACAGACCAACTAATAGGCCAGCACTAGTTAATCCTCCACAGAAGATCTGATTACTCTGAGAAATGATTTCTTTATCAGTGGATGACTGGTGGAGCTGTCTGCAGATAAAAGTGTGAGAAAAAGCACATGTGGTAAATATTTGTTTCTGTTTCTTTCAGAGCCTTTATCATCATGTGACAGCTGCACAGCCCCTAATAGTGACCTTGACCTGGACCCCAGTGATAGGCAGGTCTCCCAGGATGCATCTGTTCCTTTTCCAATAAGTGAGCCCAGAGCAGGCAGTGCCACCTCTGAGGAAACTTCTGAGTTAGATGAACCAGAAGTTCCTGCTGTTCCTCGTAGCATCCTCAAGCACCTGTCCCCTTCCAGTTCATCGGACTCGTTGTTCCCCCATGTGGACCCACAAAATCCATTCTGCCCCGATTCTCCCCCCGAGGCCTGGATAGACAGGAAGCAGGTCAGGTTCAGCTCAATGGTTGGTCGAAATAGACCGGATCGTCAGGATGGGAAGGAGCTGGGGGAGCACTGTTTATTGGACGTTGACTTCATGATGTCTGCTGGGGATGAACGGCACAGCAGCACTGATATGGACTCACACAGAACGCCTCATGACGGTCAGATGGACTCTCAGGAGGACAAAGACCGCTGCAAGACCGAGTCAGTCATCCAAGGACCAAAGATTGACCAGCAGGATGTCCATGATGGTAAGAGTTTTACCTAAAACACTAATAAATTCACTGAATCAGCTGTTAATAACCTGCAACTGTAGAAGCTTCTCCTGCCAGTTGTAATCATTATTTCACCCCCATTGCATATCAGGTTTGCTACGAAAATTCACAGACCTTCTGCTTTTTAGAATGAACAAATCAAACAAACAGGTTGGTTTCACCAAGTTCAACTGAAAATGCAGCTGATGAGGACTTCTCCAGTCTCAGAATGATTCAGTCCTTCACAGCAGCTCAAATATGTAAAACCAGTGATGTTTCAAGCACACCTGAAGAACTAATATAGGGCTCCATTAGTTGTTTATTGAATATTTATTTAAGTCTGAGGTAAAACTCACTCAAAGTCTGAGAAACATGAGAGGTGGATCTTTTTCTCCAAGCTCCACTGTGATGTCACCATATCACCGATGCTGCCATTCAAACCAGGGACAGGTGTCATTAGAACAGATGTCTTTCCAAAAAAGTTGGGGTGCTGTGTAAAATGTAAATAAAACTGTTATGAATTTTATTCATAAGGCATAGGCACTAATGTAACCCCATACCATCAGAGATGCAGGCTTTAGAACTGAGCCAGGAGAACAAGCTGGATGTGGTTTCCAAAATGAAGTCCAAATTTTCCTCTGACCACAGAACAGTTTTCCATGTTTCCTCAGTCCATGTTAAATGAGCTTTGGTCCAGAGAAGACGGCAGTGGTTCTGGATGCTGTTCACATATGGCTTCTTCTCTCCATGATCCAGCTTTAACTGTCATTGGTGGATGGCACGGCCAACTGTGTAGACAGACAATGATTTCTGGAATGTTCCTGAGCCCATGCAGGGATTTCAGTACAGAATCATGCCTGTTTTTAATACAGTGGCCCCTGAGGGCCCCTTCAGCCTTGTCCTTGCTCACAGAGATTTCTCCAGGTTCTCTGAATCTTTTAATATTTCAGACTGTAGAACAATTTCACATTTTTCTAAAATGTTTCACAATTTTAAAAAAAAGTTTTTTGCAGATTGGTGACTCTGCCTGTCTTTACTTCTGAGAGACCCTAACTCTCTAAAATGCTCCTTTTATACTCAGTTATTTCACCTGTTGCCATTTAACCTAATAGATGAAAACAGGATCCTATAGCAGTTTTTTGATGCACCACTTACTTTGCTCTGTCCCTACTTTTTTGAGATGAATCACTGCCATCAAATTCTAAATAAGCTAATATTTTTATGAAATGGTAAAATGTCTCAACATCTGATATGTTGTTTATGCTTTATTGTGAATAATGTGATTTATTGGCCAGTAAAAAGGGCGGAAGTCCAGCAGATAAAAATATAACCGGTCAAAATGTCCAGCAGAAAACATGCAAATGACCAGATAAGTAAACACTGAATACTTGTATATTATATTCCGTGTAACCTAGAAGATATGTCGTGAGAATGCGTTAATATAAACTAAAAGTTGCCTAATCTTACTACATCTACTGTCCTGTGGTGCTGGGGTTGTTTATCTCCTCAGACGTCAAGCACATGGCTAATTATGTATGCACAATGACGTCAAAGCAAATCTATCTCTCTGAGCGTGCTCAGTACTGCTGGGGACTACGCAGAGAAACTGGGAAAGTTTGACCAGAGCTTTCTCATAAAGCAAAATTTTCATCTAAGTGAGGTTTTCCTGGTTAACCAAAGCTTCATATCATCAGAGGTATGGAGGGATTTTGTGCCATCACTGCGAGTAATGAAGAGGCTGAAACAAAGGGAACTGTACAGCTGAGAGTCGTAAACACCAATGCAGCAGCAGCAGAGACAGAGGCCTACGCCGAGCCGAGTTGTAGTGGACTTCGATAAACTAACTATGACCAATCCTCAGATAAAGTTGGATTGTAGTCAACACAGAATCAATCGTGCAGAATGGCATGGACCACTTTGAGCTGATAACGAAGGCTCTGTCTCTCTTCAACGTAGCTGTTTGTTAATGCTCGGGATGTCCTGGCTAATTAGCAGAAGTAGTCCAATCCAATCCAATCCAACTTTATTTGTTAAGCACTTTAAAACAACCACAGTTGACCAAAGTGCTGTACAGGTGAATAAGTCTTTGATAAGCCATTCATGAGAGGAGGACTGGACTGGACTATCTGCTGTGGGGCTTTTGTCTTTTCGGACTAGTCCAAATAAACCAGGATAGCTGGATTTCCAGCTTTAGCAGAGGTTACAGTGATATCATCATGAGGACTGATATTAGCAACTGACGGTAAGACTAATTTTTCATTTGAAATGTAGAGTTCTAACATGGTGTCCAGTTAAGAGAGCCCTTTTGTTATGTGTTATGTGTTTGGATGCTTCGTTGTTGCCGCTGGAGGATGGTATTTGGCTGTTGTAAGCTGCAAAGTTATGATAGTGGCCAAAGTGTTAACAGGCTGACGGTGCTGATGTGAACTGTTGTTGTTTATGAGTTTAATGTGGGCGTATATTGTGTAACTGATTGTGTGTGTAAGGAAAAGCGCACAGATTTCATTTTGATACCTTAAACCACTTACACAAAGAAAAATAAGAGAAAGTGTTTGTGCAGTAATTTCTAGGGTTTCAGTCGTGTACGTGTCTTCCAGTCTGTAATATCAGGGTAATAATTACTCAGGTTTACTGTTGGCATGGTTTCTACTGTCTCAGTTTTGGGTCAGGTCTGGAAATAAAAATGTGTCCTCAGTCCCCTTTAGCGCAGACTTGTATGTATGGATGTATCACAGAATATCAGATTTATGCGTTTTGCTGCTGTTAATGCAATAAAATAAAGTTAAAGCAAATGTCTGGTAGTTGTTCTAAATGGCCAAAATTCTTGAGGACTGACGGTCATTTTGACCAGGGACAAAAAAATCTAGTGGAAACGCTGATTGACTATTAGTCGACTAAAGGCAAAATCTGACGAATCAGATTCGACTATGAAAAACCTTAGTCGAAGACACCTCTGATTTTAACCTGAGACTGTAATAACTCTACTAGAAATAAAAAGGTCAGTTTATTTGATTATTACAAGTTTTCTTTATATCCGTGAGTATACAACACAATTATGATAGAATGCTAAAATGATCTTTGACGTCATCTTTGGTCTGATCTTTCTCTCCATGGTCTTTGAAGTTTTCACTGAAATTAAAGCAGCTGTTCAGAATCCGGTTGTTTCTATGACAACGATCCTAGAATAAGCAGAATGACGTGATAACATTTGTATTTCTGTAAGTCTTCACTGGGGATGTTTTACACCCCCTTTCTTTGGCATTATGGGTAATCTTTTAACAATTCTAAAGAGTTTAATTCATGCAAACATTTGTCAGCAAAATTTCCAGAATGTCTTCTTTGTGATTCAGTGAGTTTTTATTCTTTTATTTGAATGTTGTGCAGTGTAACACTGTTAATCGGATTGTGTAACCATGGTGCTTAATTACTGCTTATTAATTTGGACGCTGAGTTGAGTTCATTGCTTAATTTGGGTTTGGTTATGCAACTCCTGCAGGATAATTTTCCCATTTGGAGTGTGAAGGTGGAAACCGGATTTCAACATGAGGAATATTTCAGATTGTACATTTATTTAGAAACATGTGTTTGGGTCTTTTAAGACACCACATTTTTAGATTAGATAGATTCTGTCCAGTACTCACAGATACTTCCTGGGTTATCAGAGATACGCTAACATCAGGCCTCCTTTGCCAGTATCTTTTGTCTTTAATTGTTCTGTAGAAAGTTCCCAACAACTATATCAGATTGGTGACATGTTCTAAAGCTGCTGAATTGTTCTCATCCGTGTTCTTGATTTGATGAATGCCATGTTAGCTGGAAAGAAGTGCCCATTTTCTTCTCTTTTTGGCCGTATATTGTCTGTAACCTCTGAGCATTGAGGTCAGCACTAAAACAGGCACAAAGTGTGCTCACCTGCAGGTGTTAGCGCTGGCATCTTTAATGGATATGGTGCAAAACTGAGACAAACAGTGGACTCACATTTTGTGCAAATCCTGGGGCTATTAGAGGCATAATCGATTCTTCGTATGGTTAACTCAACATTTACAGATCAAGCACAGCATGATGAAAAGAACATTTGATCCAAATTGTGTATTGATAGATGTTACTTAAACAGTGTGTTAAATCCAGCCAGCAGGGGGCTCTCAACCAAAATAATAACAATAGAATAAGTACAGACCAGCTCTGACAACCTCAGATGTTTGCTTCTTGTTTTGAATTAAGGACTCTGTTCAGTAAAAACTGCTTTATAAGGCGGTTTTTACCAAACAAAACTGTAAAGTTCCTATAATGTGGGAGAAATGCAATTAGAAACTTCCAGGTTAGGGTTAGGAGCAGTCCCAGAATGCACATGTGCACTGGAGGCAGTGCTAGAGCATGTGGGGACTGCTTCAAGTGAACCCAAAAGTGCTTTTGTTTAAAACAAGAAGTAAACAGCAGAGTTCTGCAGAGCTGGGCAGCAGCGGTCTGGAAACACCAAGTATACAGAGTGTGGGCTTCGATGTAACAGCGCTGAGTTTGGGGAATTGAACTTGTAATGTATGGCAGCAACTATGATGAGACCATAGATCGTAGAAAGAGTTAGACAAAGCCTGTGTGACATCAGCTGTCTACTTCTACAATAGGCCAACTCAAACTGCTTTTAAAGCCAATCCGTGGCGGCCTCCATATTGAAATCGCGGTCTCAACTGAACTTTGGATCAACATAACAGCAGACAAGAGCCCGCCCACTAAGCTTGACATTCTGTCAGCTCAGCCAGCACTAAAGCTAGCCCTCTGGTGGTAGTGTCTGCCTGTCAACCTATCTGTCAATCAAAGAGACGCACCTATCAGTGCACAGTGAGAGCACATGAAGACATTAGCTAATGAGACACGTTTGTTTTTTTTTTTTAACCAGGCTGTAAACCAGTTTATTTCTAGTGTAAAAGCGGCTTTTTAACAGGTTTTGTGTTTGGGACTTCTGGTGCTCCTGCAGCCAGCCTCAAGTGGACACTCGCTGGAT
The DNA here is from genome assembly GCF_018320785.1 of Cheilinus undulatus. Taxonomy (NCBI): domain Eukaryota; kingdom Metazoa; phylum Chordata; class Actinopteri; order Labriformes; family Labridae; genus Cheilinus; species Cheilinus undulatus. Next base: position 954,244 of record NC_054876.1, read on the forward strand.
TGGCATTTTTTTGCACTTCTGCATTGGCTTCATTTTTCAGGACCAGAGGTTGAAATTAAAAGTTATTTAACTTTTAATAAACTGTGTCACATCTTGTCGTGTATGACAGTGCTGGTCTAGAAGTCATTTTAAGGATCACATTCAGAGAAAAAACTGTGACTCATCCACCATTCTTTGCTGCTGCAGTGGGTCCTTTGGTTCTTCTTCACTGCTCTAAAATGGTAGCCCCTGCATGCAGACGTCAGTACACGACTTTTGTTGTCTTTGAAAAGAAAACAACTCACTGCTGTTCTTTGTTCTTCTTTTAATGCAGAAATGTCGTCAAGTTATGATAAAACTGGCACTTTAGCAGCATCCACACTAATCTCTTCCTCCATAATTGCACTGGCCTCTTGTTGCTCCTTGTTTACATCACGACTCTGCAGCGCCCGAAAGTAGTGCCCCTCGTTTCTGATTGGTCCTGCCACTTTCTAACCGGACCCAAACAGTTCATATGGGAGCTTTGCAAGATAGATTCACCAGTGAGAAACACGGAAACGGGCGAATCCATCTGCTTTGCAAGGTTAAAACAGTATCGGATCAGTGCATAAACTCGTGTTATGCTCTGACTCGCCGACATCAATACCTGCATTTTAAGCAGTATCAGACATGTTTACAAAACTTGTATCAGAATCGGAACAACCCTGAAAAATACCTTTATAGATATAAAAAAAACTCTATGATTTAAAGAATAGGTTATTTTTCTGTGCAGTCCATCGTGTTCATGGTGGCGGTGTTTGAGGCTTTTCTTTGGTCACAACAGCTCACTGATGTCATTCAGCATTTATACACTGTTGCACCTCACCCAGCAGATTCTCTGTTTAGGCTGGTGATTTTTTTCTGTTTGCTGGTGAAAAGTGGAAGGATCTTATCTCTGTCCCAGTATAAAGGACAGTTAGTGCAGCTCTGCTTCCACTCCTGGTGGCTGCAGCGGGTGCACAGTCTCTCCTCTTTAGGTACCAGCTTTGTCCGTGGCATCCTCTCTCCATGGTGAGGCTTTGCTCACTGAGTCTGCCAAACATTTCCTTTTTTCTTCTAGGAATTTTGAGGGCTAATGATTGAAACATAGATTTGCTATCACATCATTGTTGAAATGCACCCACAGATTTAGTTCTTAGGGATGGTAGATACCTCTTTAAAACACTCTAGGAGTGGAAAAACAGTTTGGCTGTTTTATTCTCAAGTTTCTCTAATCAAACTGTCTCATGTTTGCACAAGAGTGACTGATGTGTTTGCTGTCTCTGCAGATGTCTCTGGACATGCCATGGAGGCCCTCAGCTCTGCCATTGAACATGAGTCAGGTAAGCTTGTTGACTCAAAGACAGGACCTGAAGAGGACCTGGACTTCCAGGTAGCAACCACAGACCAGCCTGAGGTTGCTGTTGAGTCCAGCTTAGAGCCGGTACAAGAAAGAGAGGAAGATGTCAAAGAAGAGATGGAAGAGGTGAGGGAACCTGAGCAGGATGGACCAGCCGACAGCTCTACATTCTACCAGAGCGCTGAGGATACCACTGTGGAGAAAGGTGTGACAGAGCAGAGGGAACTCTCTGAGCCAACAGCGGTCAAAACTGTCCAACTTACAGCCATGCAGAAGACTACCTTCAAAGAATCAATCACCTCTGTAGATACTGACGTTGCTGTTCAACATCCAGATGTACCATCCAACCTGAGAACTTTCTGGAAGAAGGAACACATCGTCTCTGCTGGTGAGGAGGCAGAGCACAAAGACACCAACAAGACAGAAACAGAATCGGCCTCTGAGGCCAAGAACACAAACAACAAGCTCTTGTCTCAGGTGGAAACGACAGAAAAGTCCGACTGTAGCCTCATAGTAGTTCTATCCAAAGAAGATGGCACCTACAGAGCAAATCCTGTCCTCATCTATGAGGAATCAGAAGACATTCTGACAGCGTCCATAAGAGAGACAGACATGTTAAAGATACAGGAAAGCATCATGTCATCTGCACCTGCCTCTTTTCCTTTACATGGACAACAGCAAAAGGAAGAGACTTCGGATGCCCCTCCCCAGCAGTCCAGTCCCACCCCTCTAGAAGACAGGCGAGCCAAGATTAGTGATCTGAAGAATTTCTGGGAGAAAGAATTCACAAAGTCCAGGGAGCAGGCTGCAAATGCGGTTGGCAGGTCATTCCGTAACAAAGTGGCTTCCCCTCAATCTGATGTCAGAACATTCTCCTTAAGAGAGAAGTTTGAGGGAGCAGGGCCATCCAAGCCTTCTGTCATCCCAAAATCATTAACTGTGACTGAAAAGGGGTTTGTCAGTCAGAGTCTGAGGAGTCCTGAGGATGTACAATCAGTAAGCCCCCAAAGCAGAGTGCAGGCTGACCAAGAGCCACAAAACAAGCCCCTTAGTCCCAGAAGATCCCAGATGCCCAGAGCTAAAGAGCAAGATGAAGAAACCCGGAGAAGTCCATCAAAGACATGCCACCCAAGAGTCCTTCCAAGAGAACCCTCTGGTCCAAAGATTCAGGGACTGGAAGGATCTCCTCTTAAAACCTTTCCTATAGACATTGACCCTGGAACCAAGAATGTTGAAGAGCCTCAAATGAAACCAACACCAGTGCCAAAAGAGAGGAAGAGTCCCTCTCACGAAGCCAAGCTGACACCAGCACCATCACCAAGAGTCAGGGACAGTCCCTCACATAAAGCCACACCAGCACCAGCACCATCACCAAGAGAGAGGACAAATCCTGCCCATGATGCAAAGCCAGAACCAGCACCAGTATTGAGAGAGAAGAGGAGTTCCTCTCATGTAAAACCATCACCAAGAGTCAGGGACAGTCCCTCTCACGAAGCCAGGCCAACACCAACACCAGCACCACCACCAAGAGTCAGGGACAGTCCCTCTCATGAAGCAAAGCCAGCACCAGTATTAAGAGAGAGGAGGAGTTCCTCTCATGAAGTAAAACCAACACCAGCACCAAGAGAGAGGATGAGTCCCTCCCATGAGGCAAAGCAATCGGCACTGACAGAACCTAGAAATAGCTCCAACATCATGATGGGTGATGCAAACACTCAACGAAGTCCTTCAGAGTCCTCTTCACCACAGCATAGAGGAAACTCAGAGAAGAAGCAGACAGCTCTGACAGAGTCTAAGTCCAGCTCCTATGTCACCATCAATGATGAGAATACTCTACCAAATACCTCAAACCTCTCGTCACCACAACACAAGAAAGCTCCAGAAAAGAAGCTTGGGACCCTGACCCGCCTAGCTCGATCCATCATCCCCCAGGATTATCAGTACTACCTTGGGCCACATGAGAGGGCCCATGTCCCCCCTTTTACCCAGGAGAGTGATGCTTTACACAGTCCACAGAAATCCCTCAGAAACACTGTGGGAATCCTGAGGGCCAGTCCCACTAAGGGAAGTCCGTCCAGAAAGAAAGATGAAGACCCCAGTCAAGACATGGCGACTGGTGCTTGCTCACTGCCCCGAACAAGTTCAGGCAGTGAGCGCCGACTTCTCTCTTAATTGTCTTTGAAATCATGATGACAAAAACAAAGGGCAGTAGAGTTTGAGATTTATATTTCAGAAAGCACAGCAGCACTAAAGGCCTTTACACACTCAGGGCGCCATGGTTAGACGGCACGAAAATGTGAATAATTCTGAGACAAATTTAGTCGCGCCTTTTTACGCACATCAGAGTCCGTGGTGTGTTTTCTCCTGTCCTCTGATAAAACGTGATTTATACTGGAGTGGAAGATAAAAGGAGGTTTCTCCCTCTCTCTCCTCCACATTTACGCACAGCCAGGAGTTTAATTTACTGCACCAGCCAAGTTTGCTTTGAACCGGCTTTTTAAATATTGTCAATAATAATAAGGGCACAGCTAAGGCTTGCTGTGAGAGTAGTTAACTCCGCCCACAGCGCACCGATTGGCTCACATGTTTGTGTTCCAGACTGATTAGAGGAGTAATTTCAGTGATCTGATTGATGCTGAGCATTTATAAGCCGTATGTCTCAGATCAGAGGAGACTGTTGATAAATCTTTAATGGGGCTTAAATCATGTTCGTGCTTTTACGTTCACATGGACACGCTGTGCTGCCTGTTGCTCATCTCCCCCTCTAACGGGGCTACGTAAGGTGAAAATCACAAGCTCTGACGACACACAGATATGAGAGGAGGACATTCTTACTCTGCTGTCTTCTTTAAAAGTCGACGACAGCGAGTGTTTCCACTGGCTTGATGCTCATCAGGAGCAACTTTGTAAAAATTGACCACGGTTTAAAAAATATCCGCCAAAATTTTGCTCTGTGAAATTAGGTTGCTGATGTGGAACCTTGCATTGCCTTTGCAGGTTGGAAAAAAAATTTCATTGGAATTATTTGCATGAAAAATTGCGTCTAGTGTGTAAGAACCTAAATGCACCTAACGTTTTCATTCATAGCCTTGCACCAGCATGTAGGCTCTTTGCAGACGATGCTGCATCACAGTGAAGAATTTCAGATGGTGGGCAGGAAGTGATTTTAGCACAGACGAATGATAGCTCAATGACAAAGTTTTGTGCTGTTGATTGTCTCAACTGTTGGAAGTGCAAAGAGGAAAACATACGAGTGCTGCTTTTGAGTAAAGTAGTGATACATTCAGACAAAAGTTTTAAAATCTCAGAGAGAAACTGCAGCAGCCTCTATCTACAGCCTGGATCAGCACTGATCATGTGTGGTCCGTTTCCATCAAGCAGCAGGGTTTGGCTCTGAAGAGTTTGGACCCTGATCTGGCCTGTGTTTCCTCAGCTGACGTGACCTTGCTCGTTACAGAAAATCCTTCTCTTTCAAGCTGGGTATACACTGTGCGATTTCAAGCTGACCATACGACAGTCATGGCTGAATGTCATCTCATACTGTCTGACTGAATTGCTTACAAAGCACGACTGTCGCACATGACTTGTGTGTTTACACACAACTCGCTGCTGTCGTGCACCACCTGGGTGCTCACACTGTATGAGTGAAGTTGGGACGGGCTGTGACAGAAACCTGCGGTTAAAAAGTCTCACACACTGAGGGTGAAGTGTCTCCAATCATATTCTCTCTCTCTCCCCCCTCCTTCTCCCCCGCTCTCTCTCTCCATTCCACACACACAAACAACATCATCATCCGTGTCAGCTGCAGGTCCGTGGGTAGGAATATTTCCTGCTCGTTTACTTCCTTTGTCACAGTGGGGGTGCATCAGGAAGTCATTCTAGCTGTTGTCATGGTAATTTAGGACGTTGACTGATCGTTCACAAAGGAAGGCAATCCCCCAAAGTTGTTTATTCTGCTTGTGTTTCTGCTCTCACTGTGATGTGTCTGGAGTCGTACGACCAAAACATCAAACATGTCAGAAATCCTTCCTACCAGTCAGGAGCAGGTCGTCAGGTGGTCGGCTGTCGTAACCTCCTGTACACAGCACAACGAACAACGCCCAATCCGACTGAAAGTCAGCCCGACTTCAAAGTGAGTCATGTGACTCAAAATTTGCGTCTGAATCGGAGGAAAATCGAACAGTGTACACCCGGCTGTAGGAGATGTCGATCACTTGGCTCAGCTCTGAGCTGGTCTTTTGGCTCCCAAGTGGCTCTTCATTTGGAACCAGTTTGGTTTCTTAAATATGGACTGAAAGACAAGAAATATGGAAGAAAGGACCGTGGTTCACGTTTAAAAGATATTTTGTAGAACAGGCTCGTTTGTGAACGGCACCTCATTACTGGGTCGCTTCTCTCTGAATTTTGAACGAGAGTATGATGATGATGTGCTAGCTTAGCTCACAGGCTGCTAATGAGCTAACTGCTGTTTCCCTTTAATTTAGCTGCCAGTGTCGATGGTTAACTAAAACTACCATGCTGTGAATCTGAGTCCTGTTGTTCTGCTAAATACTGCTGTCAGGATTTACATTCAGTTTAAAGTGGAGCCAGGTTTTAGTCTGAGCCGTCAGATCATCTCAGCTTCAGTTCTGTGTAAAAGCACCAGCCTCCCTCCTTATTTATTCAAATACTTCAGATCATCTAACACATTTTTACTTGAGTAAATACAAAATTCAGTTTTTAAACGATTATGTCATTTATTGAAGGGAATAAAGCCATCCAGACCTACCTGGCCCAATGAGAAATAGACTTTAATTTACTTTACTTTTAATTCCTGGTTTTTCCATCCTTGGTGTTTGTGATAACTGTCAGAGAGTCTTTACATCACTGTGGAGGAATGTTGTCCCACTCTTCTTTGCAGAATAGTTTTCATTCAGCCACATTGGAGGGTTTTCCAGCATGGACGGCCTGTTTGAGGTCACGCCACAGCATCTCAGTCAGACTTAAGTCCAGACTTTGACTAGACCACTCCAGAACCTGTATTTAGTTTTTAGTCCATTCAGAGGTGGACTTGCTGGGGTTGTCTGGGATCATGGTCCTGCTCTATAACCCAAGTGTGCGTGAGTTTGAGGTCATGAACTGATGGCTGGACATTCTCCTCCAGGATTTTCTGCTAGAGAGCAGAATTCATGGCTCCATCACATTGCCCCCACCATGTCAGACTGTTGTTCTGATGTTGCAGAGACTATTTCTGTCTGGTCAGTCCTCAGAATATTCTCCCAGAAGTCTTGGGGATCATCAAGATGTTTTTAGTCCAATGTGAGATGAGCCTTTGTGTTCTTTTTTGTCAGCAGTGGTTTTGGCCTTGGAAATCTCCCATGATGCCATTGTTGCCCAGTCTCTCTCTGATTGTTGAATCATGAACTCTGACCTTAACTGAGTCAGTGAGGCCTGCAGGTCTTTAGATGGGGTTCTGGGTTCGTTTGGGACCTCCTGGATGAGTTGTCCATGTCCTCTTGAAGTTATTTTGGAGGGCCAGCCACTCCTGGGAAGGTTCACTGCTGTTCCAAGTTTTCTCCATTTGTGGATAATGGCTCTCACCATGGTTGGCTGGAAAGCCTCAGAAATGTCAGTGGCCTTATTTCTAATCTGTTCTTGAACGTTCTTCAGATGGCATCATGATGTGTTGGAGATCTTTTGGCCTACTTCCCTTTGTCAGACTGGTTCTAGTTAAAGGGTTCTGGGTTCAGCAGGTCTGCAGTAACCAGGTCTGGGTGTGGATAGAATGGCTTCTACATACAGGGTGAGTTAGGTTTGAATGGCTCTGTTCCCTTAATAAATGGAGTCATTATTTACCAACTGTCCCCGGTGTCTCATGTTTATCAGCACTGCCAGGTGTAGAAGGTTATTTAGCCAAAGCATGGATAAAACCAGGGCTTGTACTCAAATAAATAAATAAATCTGTCTCAGCATGGCAGATATTAGCCTCTCTAGTCATGGCAACGGTTCAATACACAGATGCTTCTTTAGATGCAAACGACAGCTCTTCTTAGTCTGGTACTATCTCTGTTTCCGATCAGTCGACAGTTTTTAGCATGTCTATGCCGGCTTCACCCTCTCTGTTCTCATACGTTCATGCTGTCTGTGAGGGGAGGCTGTGTTTTTCTAGAGAACCAGAAACCTCCAGTGGGTATGAGGGATCCCTGTAGTGTTTGTTTAACAGTGTAGGAGAGCACAGTGACATCAGAGAGCAGATCTTATTTACTTTGTGATACAGAAGCTTGACCGCTCACCTGCTAATTCAGACAATGATGGACTACGTTTTACTCCCTGGCAGGTTATGACGACACTCCTAACATCATCATGACATCTCTTAGAGAACTGTCCTCAAAGATCAAGTCTACATCCAAAAGTCTGGATAACCTCGCCTCAAAAACAAGTAACAGAGCTCTGCTTTCATGCAGCCCATGGCTTTAACACACACTCAGACTGCTGTGATGTAGTTTTACTGAACTATGCTAATACTACTGAAATCATTGTCTCCATAGAAAAGGAGAAAAACCAGGAAAACCCAAAAGAACCAACAAATCAAAGTGTGGAAGACGGTGAACATGAAGTTTTTCTTTAAGTCGTAGACAGTCCAGTAAACATGTAGACGTAGTTCAGACATCCATGAGTCCTCCTCTCATCACTCTGATCACCTCTTTCTTTAGTTTCTTCATCTCCGTCATCATCATCGGAGTGGAAACAGTTAAGAAGCAGCGTGTCAGTGCCTGTTCTTCAGCAGGACGAGGTAAATCAACGCCACTCTGCACAAACTGCTGCAACCATCAGTGACTCATATCACAGAGGAAATGATTTCTCAGCTCCTCTGACTGATCTGATCTCCTCTGACCTAGTTTCTCTGTGTTTTCATGTTCGTCTCTGAAATAATCAGACAGACAGTGACAGCACTCTGGACACCAACCTGGGTTTGAGGAGAAACACGGGAAGCTCCAGGTCTAACTTAAGCATCTCCTCAGGATTGGCCTCCATGTCTTCTGTACGTCCACTCTCAGCTCACCAATGCTTCACACACAGACACACCCACACACTCCACACACACACCACTCCAGAAATGTTCCTGAGTTTTTCTGTGAATGCAAGAATAAATGCAAAAATTTTCCACCCAGAGAGTTCCCTCTCTAACCCCTCCTGGAAGGGAAATCTTCCTCCTGTCAGGGTCAAGTAAGAACAAGTAGCTCAGGGAAGATTCGGGGCTCCTGAAAATGTTCCTGTTTTAGAACACCAGTGAAAACAGCTTAAATAGATTCCTCTTTTACTCCACCTTTCCTCTGTTTATATATACAGGGCGCCAAGCTGCCAAAATGATGGCTAAGTTCATAAAGGTCACGGGGTCCTTTCCCAGGAAAAAATGAGGAGCAATGCCATTAACGCCTTCGATCAATCATGGAGTCCTGGCTAGTTTCTCTGTTTTAAGCTACACTGATCAGATCAACGACACTGACACCACAGCCTGACATGTTAGAGTTAAAACTGCATCACATTGTCATCATCACCAGGCCTCCCTCTGGTCAGCCTCTCTACCTGCCTGATGACATCACCATCATCTCCACCTTTGATTGGACTAAATTGGTCCAATAATTAAAGGAATAATAAAAGACCTGCTGCAAGTAAAAAGTAAAAATAACGGTTCTGAAGCATAGATTTATACACACAGCTCTTATTTTTCAGATTCACATTAACATACAAATACAATCACAGCCAATAATATATCAATGTATATTTATACAACATTTTATTCTGGTTTGAGAAATGTTACCCCTGCCTATGAACTATTTCATAAAATATAAAAGACAGGGCTTTTAATCAGAGTAAATGATCTGGATCTTTTTCCACTATTTAAATCATTTTCTTGTTCCTGGTGTATTACTTTATCCTAAAGTTATCCGCCTGCTGTATTTTCAACCTTTACACCAGGGTTCTTACTTTTTCAGAGGAAGATATTTCCCTGATCCTGAATCTTTTCTTCTGTGTAATTGTTGATAAAATTACCTGCTCATTCTCTGACTGCCGTATTTACTCGGCTCTAAAGCTGCGTTATTACAGAACAGGATGCTGTGTTTTAACACAGAACAACCCACTAAAGCTAGCGATGCAGAGGGTTAAACCAGGGCTAATAAAATCATTTTCAGCAGGTTCATGATGATGCATAACTTCTTAAATGTCATATTTCTACCATTAAAAGAAAAGCTTGATGCTCTGCTCTGTCATTAGTGTTCCTGCAGCTGTGAGGACTCATGTTTAAGCTGTGAAATATGCTATTAGATGGAGAACACGTCCAAGTTTGAATATTATTGATCATTACTACACACTATACATAATAACACTTTTTAAATTAAACCATGATTTAAGAAAAATACTGCAAGGTTTTAAAAAATTTGGGCTCCAGCCACACTGGTTTGTACAGTCACCACACCTTCAAATATAGAATATAGAACATTAGAATATTGTGGAAAAGTTCATTCTTACTGACATTTAACACTATACACACATAAAATTTGATGTTTCAAGCCTTTTTTGTTTTTATCTTGACTATTACAGCCCTCAACTCATGAACTCCAGCATCTCAAAAGATGAGAATATTGCATAAGAACTGTCATAAAAATTCATTCCTAATACACAAAAGTCCAGCTTCTGGAAACAGTGTTCATATGTGCACTCAATACTTGGTCAGTGCTCCTTTTGTATGATTCACTGCATCAGTGCAGTGTGGTGTAGAGGCGGTCAGCCTGCAGTCAGTCCCAGTAATCCCATGGTCAGTCTGTTCCTTTAACTCTACCTTTTTTTTAGAGACTAGACAGGTTTATATTGTTAATGTACTTCTTTTGCCTTTTTTGCTGTGTAATGTCATTTTTCTGGGCGGGGCTTCTCTCCTCTGTGTCTCTGTGAATGAGCAGGTCAGTGGCAGCATCAGCAGCATTTACCCCGCAGACTTTGGAGACATTGAGGTTCAGGGAAACATACAGTTTGCTGTGAACTACATCCAGAAGCTGGGAGAGTTTCACATCTTTGTGGTGCAGTGCAGAGATCTGGCTGTGGCAGACACCAAGAAGCAGCGCTCAGACCCGTAAACGCTTTATTCTTTATCCCACGCTTCCAATGAGGAAGGAATGTCACATCATCCAGAGGAGTCTGGAATATTAAAGTTAAAAATAAGACGTGTCCTCTTCTCTCTCTTTTAAAGGTACGTGAAGTGTTACCTGCTCCCTGACAAAACAAAGCTGGGGAAAAGAAAAACGGCTGTGAAGAAGAAGACTCTGAACCCAGACTACAATGAAATCCTCAGAGTAAGACAGACATCTCTAGGCTGGCTACATGGGGGGGCTGGTTTTGGAGTGGTCCTAACAGTCCAGGATGTGGCCTGGTTTTGGAGTGGTCCTAACAGTCCAGGATGTGGCCTGGTTTTGGAGCAGTCCTTCTATTAGTCCAGGATGTGGCCTGGTTTTGGAGCGGTCCTTCTATTAGTCCAGGATGTGGCCTGGTTTTGAAGTGGTCCTAACAGTCCAGGATGTGGCCTGGTTTTGGAGCGGTCCTTCTATTAGTCCAGGATGTGGCCTGGTTTTGGAGCGGTCCTTCTATTAGTCCAGGATGTGGCCTGGTTTTGGAGCGGTCCTTCTATTAGTCCAGGATGTGGCCTGGTTTTGAAGTGGTCCTAACAGTCCAGGATGTGGCCTGGTTTTGAAGTGGTCCTAACAGTCCAGGATGTGGCCTGGTTTTGAGGCCTCTTAGAAGTGATCTGATGATTAAGAGTTTGTAATGTGGCTCTGGACTGAGTTGGAGACTCTCTGATCTTAAATCACCTCTTCAACAGTTTGAATCTGAAATCCTAGATATCAGAAATGTTTGATATTTATATTATTTATTTAGATTTATTATTATTTATATTTTTAATTTGACTTTGTCTCTGTAAACAGATGAGGTTTTGTCTAATGATGTGGTTGAATCTGTCTGTCCACAGTCATGGCCGAAAGTATTGGCACCCCTGGAATTTTTCCAGAAAATACACCATTTCTCACAGAAATGGTTGCAATTACAAATGTTTTTGGTATACACGTGTTTATTTCATTTATGTGCATTGAAACAATGCGAAAAAAAAACAGAATAAAAAAAGCCAAAACTGACATAATTTTACGCAAAACTCAAAAATGGGCCAGACAAAATGATTGTCCCCCTTTTAAAACTGTGAGTAAATTGTTTTATTTCAAGCATGTGATGCTCATTTAAACTCAACTGTGGCAGTAACAGGTGCTGGCAATCTAGAAATCACACCTGAAGCCAGTTAGAATGTCTAAAAGTTGACTCAGCCTTTGTGTTGTGTGCCTGTGTGTGTCACACCAAGCATGGAGGAGAGAAAGAAGAGCCCAGAATCATCTGAGGACTTAGGAAGCAAAACTGTGGAAAAATATGAACAATCTCAAGGTTAAAGACCATCTCCAGAGATCTTGAAATTCCTTTGTCCACTGTGTGTAATATAATCAAGAAGTTTATAACCATGGAGCTGTGGCTAATCTCCCTGGACGTGGACAGAAGAGAAAAACCGACAAATGAATGCAACACAGGATAGTTGGAATGGTGGATAAACATCCTCAGTCAACTTCCACACAAATTCAGGCTGTCCTGCAGACTCAGGGTGCAAAAGTGTCAGCTGGGACCATACGTGGTCATCTGAATGAGATGAAGCGCTATGGCAGGAGACCCAGGAGAACCCCACTGCTGACAAAGAGACATAAAAAAGCCAGACTGGAGTTTAAAAATGTACCTGAGTAAGCCTCAATCCTTCTGGGAGAACATTTTGTGGACAGATGAGACTAAGGTAGAGCTTTTTGGAAAAGGAAGTCATTCTACTGTTTACAGAAAACAGAATGAGGCCTACAAAGAAAAGAACACAGTACCTACAGTCAAACATGGTGGAGCTTCACAGATGTTTTGCTGCCTCTGGCACTGGGTACCTTGACTGTGTGCAAGGAATCATGAAATCTGGAGACTATCAAAAGATTTTTGGCCACAATGCAGGGCCTAGTGTCAGAAAGCTGGGTCTGTGTCAGAGGTCATGGGTGTTCCAGCAGGACAATGACCCCAAACATACCTGAAAAAGCACCAAGAAATGGTTGGAGACAAAGCTGGAGAGTTCTGAAGTGGCCAGCAATGAGTCCGGATCTAAATCCCATTGACCACCTATGGAGAGATCTCAAAACTGCTGTTGAAGAAGGCACCCTTCAAATCTGAGAGACCTGGAACAGTTTGCAAAAGAAGAGTGGTCCAAAATTCCAGCTGATTATTATTATAGTATTCATAGTAAGCGAACAACAGGATGAAATAAAACTTACCGGGATCAGTAACGGTAGTCTGCAGGACAGAGCTGACCAGCATGTAGTCTGTCTGTGGCCGAGTTCAGAATGACTGGTTTCCACCGCGTCACGATCGTCACGATAACCCCATCCCCCATCCCACGCCCCCCAACGTAGTTGGTGCTTCGCTCTGGCCCTCGCTCTGGCCCAGCAAAGAGTTGGTGCCTGCTAAGGACCAGTTTTTAGCACCTGGAGCCAGTGCTTTGTTGGTGGAAATGGAAAGAACCGGTGCTAACCCAGGCACTAGCCTGGAACTAGCCCAGCACCAGCTCGGTCGAAAAGGGGCATGAGAGGTGTAAGAAGCTTGTTGATGGTTATAGGAAGTGATGGGTTTCAGTTATTTTTGCCCAAGGGTGTGCAACCAAATATTACGTTGAGGGTACCAACAATTTTGTCCGGCCCATTTTTTGAGTTTTGTGTAAAATTATGTCAGTTTTGGCTTTTTTCTTCTGTTTCCTTGTGTTGTTCCAATGCACATAAATGAAATAAACATGTGCATACCAAAAAAATTTGTAATTGCAACAATTTCTGTGAGAAATGGTGTATTTTCTGGAAAAATTCCAGGGGTGCCAATACTTTCATTCATGACTGTATAGTGTGGCTGGAAGTGTTCGTATACCTTTGGTGTTCTGTATTTTTTTTTTTTTAATCAGAATTTTATTGAATTTTTAAAGGGTCAACAAAGAATACATACAGTTTGCCATCTTTTGTGTTACATCAAAAAAAAAAAAAAAAAAAAAATAATAATAATAATAATAATTACAATGTCAAATGTTAAGGTTGAAAAAAGTAATAATAATTTTAAAAGAATAATAATACTGCCATCCATGTCATAAATAGATACAACTCTCAAAGCTGCCCACCTTAACTACCCACTTTTGTTACCCATCATTTGCATAGTCACTTTTAGTCCTACCCAGTAATGACACTGACCAGATGAAGATTGTTGGTCACTCAGTAATCTAACAATTAAGGGTAAGTTTAATTAACTCTAGGTGTATTAACAAAATAGTGTTTAAGTGGTAAAACAAAAGATATAAATTAAGGACATTCATGAGTTTGCAGTAGATATGTTTGGCCATTTTATAGAGCTTTGGCCCCTCAGCACCAGCTGAGTTAGTTCTTCTGGCAAACACACAAACAAAGGAGACCACACCTCTGTGAAGTATCTCTCATTTCCCTTCAGTACTGCACTGACTCTTTCAAGAGGGAGAACCCTAAATATCTCCCTATACCACAACATGGCAGTTGGGGGCTTATCTTTTATCCAGATTATCAGAATATATTTTCTGGCCTGTAGTAGTAACTTGTCACAAAGTTTAAATTCTAAATATGTTAAAGTTACACTCTTAGAGGAAAGGCCAAGAATGTAGAGGCCTGGGTCTCTCTTAAGTTTCACCTTAAAGATGCTGCTAAGCTCCTGAGATGTTGTACTCCAGAACCTTTGAATCCGTTTGCATTGCCAGAGGTAATGAGAATAGGTGCCAACCTCTCTTTGACATTTGTTACATAAGGGAGAAATCTGGCGATCTATTTTGTGCAGTATGTTAGGAGTTAGATGCGAACGGTGGAGTATTTTACACTGCGTCTCTCTTAACCTGTTACAGGTAAAGGTTGATCTAAACACTCTGATAGCTTCCTGCCAATCATCCTCAACATGTTCAGTATCAAGATCTTTCTCCCATTTTTGTGCAATATTTGTTACACCGCCTAAGCTGAGAGAGTTCCACAATGAATAGAATGCAGAAATAAAATGTGAGATACCTTTTCTGTCCAGAAGAAATTTCTCAATAACATTGAATAAAGCTGTGTCTGGATGGGGTAAGCTTTTTGATTTGATCAAATTTCGGACCTTGAGGTAACCATAAAAGTGATCTTTAGGGATGTTAAACTTTGACTGTAGTTGTTGAAAAGTCATAAGTACATTATTCTGGTATAAGTCTCCCAACAGTCGTATCCCATTATCATGCCACTGATCAAAGATACTAGGATGAAGTCCTGGCAAAAAATCTGGATTTCGAGTGAGAGGGGTCAGGAATGAAGCACGGGCGCCCTGACCCATATGTCTATGGATTCCCCACCATGGTGTCCTGTATTTAAAATTAGACAACAGTCTTTCACAGACCTCTCATTCCATGTAGTCCTGGTTCATATTTTACAGACATCTTTATTGTCTCTTCTCCTTTATAGTTTAAAATCCCGATGGAGGTGCTGAAAACTCAGAATCTAAATGTCTCGGTGTGGCATAACGACACTTTTGGCCGGAACAGTTTCCTGGGTGACGTGGAAGTGGATCTGTCAGAGTGGGACTTCACTAACACACATATAAATGACTATGCATTAAAAGCTGGGGTAAGTCTCTCTCCAGTCTGTATGCTGCGCAGAGATCTGATGAGACATTTACTTCTCACCGTCATCTTTCAGGTGTCAGCCCCGACTTCAGCGCCGGCCCCCTCTCTGCTGCCAGACAGCAGGGGTCAGATGAGAGTGGCCCTGAGATTCCTGCCGCAGACGCCCAGCGGTGAGACGAGGACTCTGGAGTTTCTATCAGTCTGTAACCTTCACATGTGTCCCTGATGTTATTCAACTTGTTCCTCAGGTCAGAGCACATCGACCATGGAAACCAGTGAGGTTCAGATTTGGGTGAAAGACTGTAAGAATCTTCCTCCAGTCAGAGGCGTGGTCATCGACCCGTTTGTCAAATGGTACGTGAGATGTCCAACAAACTCGTAATATAATTATTTTACTATTTCATTAAAATATTAGCTCATTTAAATTTAATGGCAGCAACACATCTCAAAAAAGTAGGGACAGGGGCATATTTTCCTCTGTGTAGCATCACCTCTTCCTTTAACAACAGTCTGTAAACGACCTTTCACCCATAATGGAGTTCTGGGAGAGAAATGTTGTCCCGTTCTAGTCTGATGTAGGATTCTAGCTGGTTCTTCTTTGTTGTATTTTTCCTTTTCTGATGCTCCAAATGTTTTCTATTGGTGAAAGGTCTGAACTGCAGGCAGACCAGTTCAAGACCCGGCTATTGTGAAGCCATGCTGTTGTGATGGATGTGGTATGTGGTTTAGTATGGTGTTGCTGAAATAGTCAAGGCCGTCCCTGACAGAGACGTTGTCTGGATGGGAGCATATGTGTCTCTAAAAACTCTCTCTACTTTTCAGCATTGATAGTTCCTCTCCAGATGTTACAGCTGCCCACGCCATAGGCACTAATGCAACCCCATACCATCAGAGATGCAGGCTTTAGACCTGAGCCAGGAGAACAAGCTGGATGGTTCCACTCCTCTTTGGTCCACAGGACACGGCATCCCTGGTTTACAAAAAGAATGTTTAATTTTGATTTGTCTGACCATAGAACAGTTTTCCAAGTTTCTTCAGTCCAGAGTTTCCTGGTTATAGTGTCTTCTTTGCATGATCCAGCTTTAACTGGCTGATTTTGCTCTAGTGGACTTTTGAAGACATAAAAACCAAAATGATCTCTAGTAAAGCTCAAGGAAATATCTTTTTGTTATTGTGAGTTGAGTGGATTATTTGCTTATTTGATTCATCCTATCAGAATTCCTAAGTTATGGATTTTACTCCACATTAGTCTGGTCTTTCCTGAGGTTTAGATGAAGCTAATACAGGCGTTTTACCTCCCTCCTCTTCTTCTGCTGCAGCGCCGTACTTCCTGACACCAGTCGTAAGAGCAGACAGAAGACACGGGTCGTGAAAAGGACAGCCAACCCCATGTTTAACCACACCATGGTGTACGACGGCTTTCGGCCAGATGACCTGCGAGAGGCCTGTGTGGAGATCACAGTGTGGGACCATGACCGACTCAACAACCACTACATCGGTGGTGTGAGGCTCGGGCTGGGAACAGGTCAGACTCCATTCCACTTTCCTCTTTGTCACAGTCACAGTACTTTATCTGAACTCTCTGGATTGATGAGTTTGGAGTCAAAATCTGGACCATCAGTGCACGGTTTAGATTGGAGTAATGTCACATCAGCTCCGAGCTTTATAACAAGGCTCAGTAAAAACTCAGAACACAGTTAAAGACTCAAGGACTGTGACGATACTCAATAATTCAACAAGCTGACCTTCTGAGAGATTTAAAAGACCTTAGCTAGCAGATACAGATGTTAGCCAGCATGCTAACGGTTCTAAATCATCACAGACATCCTTACATGGGAAGTCCATCATTCTAGACTCCATTCATGGATGGGTTTGAGTGTTCCAGTAGTGTCAGTGTCTGAGGACCAGGGTAAGGTGACAGAGAGGCACTGTGGGGCATGTTGGGATTTGTTGGTGAGGAGGAGGACGATCTTGTCCTTGGTGTGTAACTTAACTGGGGGCCAGTGAAGGTGGATGAGGGTAGGGGTGATGTGACATCAGGGTCTAGTGCCAGTGAGAAACCTGGCAGCAGAGTTCTGGACTTACTGGAGCCTGACAAGGTCTTTTTGGGTACACCAGACAGCAATCCATGACAGCACTCCAGACATGAGTTGATGAATATGTGGATGAAGGTTTAGGCCACAGAGTCTAGAGATAAGAGGTTGAAAAAGGCAGATCAGGTCATGGTTTGATGTGGCACTGGAAGTCCAGGATGGTGCCCGGGTTTAGGACCTTGGAGGACTGGTGGCTGGAGCTACCGCCCACATTGAGCAGGAGGTCTCTTACCTCCTGAAGCGGCCCCTTGGGGGCCACAACCATGAACTGCTGTTCAGTTTGAGTTTGTTAGTGGACATCCAGGCTGTGATTTCATGGAGACAGGTGCTCAGGAAGTGTGTGTGTTGTGTGGGGGGGGGGGGAGTGGGTGGGTTGGTGGGTAAGTAGAGCTGGTGTTAAGATTGCTCAGTCTTTATTTCTGTGAGGTATATACACATATTTAAAGACATGACTACGCACTAAAGCCAGACCTCAGTGTGACCTCCCTTTACACTAAGCAAATGCAACCGTCTCGAGTTTTCTGAATTTATCATAGCAGCTTTTTTATATCTTTGTCAGATCAATACTCAGGTCAGGTCCCTACATCAACATTGGTCCTTTGCTGCTCTGGCCTACTAGTGGCTTTCATCCAGACCTGTGCCAGGCCCATGCTCCATCTCACCAGGTGTTCTCCCATATGACCTCGGACTGGGACTTGGACTGGGGCTTAGTCCAACCCAGCAGGCCATGGGCTTCCAGTATGTGGTGAGCTGGATCAGGCCTGGAAAAGTGAACCAAGAGCCTTTAGAAGCACAGCTGCAACTCCTTTATCCAGCAACATCACAAAGAAGTCCAGCCGGTGGCCATCAGTCAGGTTTTGGCCTCACAAGAGTATAGGACCAGGAAGACCAAGGACCTAGAGACTCGGACTCTCATCCACATGCTCAGATACTGTAACCTTGCAAAGTAGTTGGAAACACCCGTTTCTGTGTTTCTCACTGGTGAATCCATCTTGCAAATTTCCCGTCTGAACTGTTTAGCCCGGTTAGAAATTGACGGGACCAATCAGCGATGAGGGGCAGTTCTATACAGAGTTTATTCCTCAGTAGCCGCGCGCATGCACCTTGGTAGCAGCAACAGTGTCATTTATTTTGTTGCTCTGATTGGCCCGTAAAGATGTGACAGAACATTCATCCAATCACCGTTTTTACAAAGGCTCTGCCCTTTCCCAAACACTGTCTATGAGATGTTTACCAGATGGATGTGTGAAACAAACCCATCTGGCGTGTCAGGTTACACTGGAAGGTGCTGTGGTTCTGTGCTGGAAGTCAACAGCAATGGCTGCAGCCAGAGTAGCAATTAGCCAAGATGTAGCTATAATATAGCAGTATTATCAGAAGTGGATCACATGTTGTTATTAAAACTCGAGCAAAGAGCTGCACTGAAAGCTTCTCTGGGCAGAGAACATGTTTTTCACTTTTTAAAAAAAGTCCTGCTGTTCTTTTCTACGGATGTGAAATATATCCATGCTCTGGGCGAATCTGATGTGTTGGGTTACATTTTTAATAGAGTCATTAAAAGTTGGTTTGTATTTTAGCAAACATCCAGTGATTTGGATGCCTCATGGATGTGAATGTGCTTCACATGAAAACAACCCAATAAACCTCAAACAATTGATGAAGCCTTCGCCATGTCTTTAATCAACTCTGTGTAATAAACAAGAGGATTAGTGCAGTAAATCTCCTTACATCAGCTCAAGATAGTTGAAAACATGATACTCGTGAGGGGAGTCACACCAAATACTTCCCCCTTCAGCTCTGAGAGGCTGAATCTGTTTCAACTTTTGTTTTCACTGTAGCTGACGTGGCATTTTCATCAAACATTCACAGAAACATTTCATCTCTGCTGTTTCTGTTTTCATTAGCATGGATTTGAACAATCATCTCAATAAAACAGGATTTCTGTGCTCCTCTGTGCAGGGAAGAGTTACGGCGTGGAGGTGGGATGGATGGATTCTACGGCAGATGAAGCTCATTTATGGCAGAGGATGTTGGAGGCTGACGGGGAATGGGTGGAGGATGTTTTACCTTTGAGAATGTTGGTGTTGGCAAAAAGCATGTCCAAATGAGACTGTACATGTGGAGAGGAAGAACACTGCATGTATATACTGGTGCACTGAGAGATTTCACATGTTTGTGTATAAATGATGGAGACTGTGATAGGTTTACACGTGCTGGATCAAGGTGTAGTCTAAACCATGGATGAACGTGACCTGTCAGAGAGATGGTATTTGAAAAAGATAAATGTCAATGAGATATAAATGTTTAATGATGTAGCCGCTTTGATCGAAGCTCCTCTGATTGGATACAGCCATGTAGATCAATAATGTGATCACTAACCAATCACACCATGTTCAATAAATGAAATAAGACTGAACAGATCTGATGAAGGGTCATTCTTTTACTACACTGTTTTAAATGAACATCAGAAAGCTCAGCCCTTCCGTGGAGACAGAGATGTGAGGCTTCATTTCCTGTGGTCTCACCTTAACATGTCCTGGAGGTCGTGGGCGACAGAGGGCAAGTATTTGATGGGTTAAGTTTGATCCATTTAAAATTAGATACAAATTCAATCCAAGCAAAATGAAGAACATGTCGCAGCATGGGATTGTGTAACATTACTGATAGTAAGGGAACTAATGTCTTATCAATAATGTTACACAGGTCATTAGAAACTAGCTAACATCAGTGGGTTTCTAACGTTAACTTGCCTCCATCGCTCTGGGACGGAGAAGAAGACCTGCTCCGCTCACTCGGCTGCCATTCCGCAGAGTCTGGGTTGGAAAAGTCCGTCTCTGAAGCGTCATTGCTGTATGCATCCAGCTGGCGAGAGGCTGCCTTATTTCTCTGACATACGGGAGAGAGCTCACGGCATTCTTTAACCTCTTAGGCAGATGAATGAAAGCGCTGATCCCTGGATTCGCTGTCTTTAAGTTCAGTGTCGGTTTCAGTGAGTAAGCGATTTCTCAGGCAAAAGTTTAAAGTTTCTTCCAGCGTCTAAGTTAGAACTTGTTGCTTAGATTACCTCCGTAACGATCGCTCTGCTCTTTGACCCCAGGGTCTCCATCTCTGTGGCTTTGATCTACTGTCTCTTCCGACTGTAGTGTTCCAACTACATATCCCAGAAGCCCCAAAATTGCAAGCAACTTAACTGCAATGCTCATTGATTTTGCTGGGTGGTGCTGTTGTGAAAAACACGGGTCCTGGTTCTACAGTCCTGAGCCTGCAGCCTGCGAGCCTGCAGATGGGGACTACTGGCCCCCTCAGGCTTTGCTAACCCTGTCCCCATGTGTAAGAAGTAGAGATGCTCAGAGCGATCAGTGAGTGATCATTTAAATGTGTTCTGATGGAAGTTAAAGCTCCTGCCACCAGTCAGCACAGCTGATCACATGTGTTAACAGTCTGGTGTCTGCAGCTGAGAAACGCTCTGATTGGGGTTTATTTTAACGATACAAAGACTGATGAGCCGGTCAGTAAGTACAGATCACATCAGCACTGTCACCTTCACTGGAGCATGGCTCTTAGTTACCGAGGTTAGATACCCTAAACCAGTAGTTTTCAACCTTTTTTCCCCAAGGCACTAAATTGACTAAATGACTAAATTATCAGCCCCACTGTGAAAGTTTAAGTCTTTTCAAGTGTTGTTTAAACAGAGCTAGTAATTTTCAGCAAAGCATTTCTGAACATACTAGTTATCTTTTGAAGGCACAGTTCTTTTTTATTTGCACACAGTAACAGAACCTTTCAGAAAAGGCAAAAATGACCAGTCAATATTACAAGCTCTCTTTATAACTGACCTTTTCACTGAGCCAGAACACAAACTGCTATTGTGCAACATGCTGGAAGCTTGTAATGCTCAAAGCTTGTAAAATCAAGTTAAAACCAACAGTTATTTCCCAGTTTACCCAGTATAAAAGCCTCAGAAAGGGTTTGAGCTGTCGCTTTAGAAGGCACCATGCCGAAACCAAAGAATTCAGTTTAGACTGAGAAAAAGGATTGTTGATGCTCAGAGAGCAGGAGAAGGCTTTACAAAGTTATCACAGCGTTTCCACGAGTCAAGAACTGGAGTGAGATGTAAAACCAAGAAATTCAAAGAGCACCACAGCATCCAGAACAAGACTGACAGAGGAAGGAGGAGAAAGATTTCAAAGACTGGAAAGAAAACTAGTGAGAGATGTGTCTAAAGAGCCCAGAACAACTGCCAAAACTCTAGAGAGGGACTTAGCCAAGTCAGGATTTGTAGTCTCAGAGAAGACCTTCACTAGAGCCCTGAACCGGAATGGACTGAGAGGTTATAGACCAAGAAAAACTTCTGCAGAAGAGCCACCTTCAAGCCAGACTGAAGTCTGCTAAGGACGACCTGGAGGAGGATGATGAACCCTGGAATTGTGTCCTTAGGTCAGATGAAACTAAACTGGAGCTCTTCAGCCACAGAGGTGCTGGTGATGTTTGGAGAAAGAAGGGAGAGGCGTATCACCCAGAGAACACCCTCCCCACAGTGAAACATGGTGCTGGGAGGATTGTGTGGTGGGGATGCTTCTCTGAGTCTGGAACTGGAGACCTAGTCCAGGTGGAAGGAACCCTGAAGAAAGGAGGAGATGTGGAGATATAGAAAAAACCTGAAGCAGTCAGTAACAAGACTGGGTCTGGGTCATCACTTTTTCTTTCAAAACGATGACAACCCAAAACATGCATGTGTCACTCCTGGTGAAGAACTACCTTCAGAAAACCAAAGTGAGCGTTACTGAGTGTCCTGCACAAAGTCCTGACTTAAATCCCGCCGAAAATCTGTGGGCTGAACTGAAGACAAAGGTCCATGCCAGAAGACCATCAGATCTGGAGGAGCTGGAGAGATTCACCAAAGAAGAACGGGCTGGGATTCCTCAGGAGACTAAAACTACAACGGACTACACTGCAGACTGTTATCCAGCAGAGCGAGACACTGTTGACTGTTAGCATCGGGAGACTAATAATTTAGACCTGGGTAGTTTTTGAGGAGTATTTTCATTTCTGTGTGCAACGTAAACTAATTTCAGCATCCTGAATAAAACGAGGATGTTTGAAAGCTGTTATAAGTTCTTTGTTTTGTTTAAAAGCACTTGAGAAATATGTTTAGATCAATGACATTTCCATGGGGGGGCTAATTATTTTGTCCTCGTGTGTGAATAATATTGTCTATTTAAAACATGTCACATTAAATAGCATATAGCATTAGTTCAGACGGGCCATGGAGTCAAGCACTGCTATATAGTTGAGATCAGCTGATCCCTCACAAGCCCTCATCAGCTGACGGCCAGCGGATTGGCTTTAAAGCACGCTATTGGCCAATCGCACTAATATTGAAACTGCTCTAACCTGCTATGCTCCTCCCTCTGAAAACCCTCCTCCACCCCAGCTCCTCCTTCAGACAACAGTCACATATGAATAACAGCAAAATGCTAATAAAGAAGACGTTTTCGTGACTGCCAGTCAGGTGTGTTTCTTGACAAAGCGGTCCTAACTGAACTGAACTCATAGTTGCAGTAATTCTGTATGGTTGTATAAATTTCTACTTTGCCACACTGTCCTCAGCTTTAGGTTGAGTCCAGTTCAAATGTAAGTCTAATGTAAACATGTGTGCTGATATCATTTAGATAAAGGCTAGCTGGCGTATTAATAAGGTGACATTATAATGAGTTAACAGGCAGGTTGGCTACAGCTTCAGTTACATAATAAAACTGAGATTTAATGCTGTTTATTTATAAACCAATTTCACTGTTCAGCTGATTGAATGAGCTTATTTCTGTCTGTTAATTGTGTCCATGAATGAATCAGTGTAATCCAGTAGTCCTGACAGTAGGAGACTTGTCTGCTGAACTGGATAATACAGAAAAACACTAGATATGATCTGAATGATCCACAGTGGCCAATCACACTCCGTCAGTGACATGACTGTGGCATTCCTGGATCATCCTCAGTGGTGTTTTCAGGCAGAAACCTAACCCTGCTTTTTTTTTTTTTTTATAAAAGTCAGTCGTGTCACTCACAATGAATCCTGGGAAATAAAAACCAACACTGTTCTATGGACAGCAGAGTTATGATTGATTTTTTCATAGTCATTTAAAAACTGCTCACATTGTTGATCCAGTCCTCACACTGAGATGATGAGATCAGCTCTGGTGGAGCAGGTTGAGGTTTTAAAGCTTCTTTTCTATCACGG